>NW_013674805.1:19107-23519 GCF_000517525.1 Limulus polyphemus
AGACTTCGTTCAAACTCTCTCTCTGAGTAACACGAATGTATACAACCTTTAAATAAACAACACCAATGATGTAACCTTTAAATAAACAACACCAATGATGTAACCTCTAAATAAACAACACCAATGATGTAACCTTTAAATAAACAACACCAATGATATAACCTTTAAATAAACACCACCAATGATTTACACATTGTTCTTATAATGATTGTTATCATGTGATCCAAAGTTTTCTGTCTACACATTGTTTCTATAATGATGGTTATCATGTGATCCAAAGTTTTTATTTACACATTGTTCTTATAATGATTGTTATCATGTGATCCAAAGTTTTCTGTCTACACATTGTTTTGATAATGATGTTTTTCGCGTGTTTTAAGAGCATTATTTTTGATATTTTTCTGAGATTCTGTTATTCGTGAGATGATGGTATTCACTGCTTGGATATCTGAGTTTCGTGTGCGACTGTGGAAGGACGAACAGTGGTCGGTTTATATATATTCAGCTGAGGTGGATATAATATGATTTAGGCGTTGCCAGCTTTCACAAAAATGTCAGCAGTGAGAAATCTAGAGTACAAAAGATCCCGAAATATCTGTACGTACGCCCTGACCTATTTTTAAGTCGTGTTGACCAGCCGTATTAAATGTAGTTTAGTCCTAAAGGTAACGTCGCTTCTGAATGAGATCACGAGAAGCAACAGCCTTAGAACGGTTCGTGGATTTTGTAATTTATTTTATGAAGACTCGTAATAACCCCCATAACCGCCTTTTAATCCAATTTCTATAAAACTCTCAAGTGATTTCACTTCGTCAATAAAATAATCGTCTGCCTGTCAAGTGATTACACTTCGTCAATAAAATAATCGTCTGCCTGATAAACTCGTTTCAGATGTACTATGGCTGAAAGTGATATGTATGTTCCTTTATGTCGTTATCATACATATCCTGTTGATATGTATACATATATATATATATGTGTCGCGTGGGTGGGCCATGTGGTATAGTTTTGAGTTTCGGAGCTGGCAAACTGAGTTCGAATCTATGAGATATAACAAAATATTCACCCAGCTTTAAGTTGCGTTATAAGAGTGACAGTCAGTCCCTTAGCGATGATGGTGGTGCGCTATTTTCCGCAGTCCAGAACTAGTAACGGCAGCCTTAGTAACCTCGTCATAAATGCTTCATTATTATAATATTACACGTCACAACAAAGAAGAATGACTAGTTTCGAGAACATTAGTGTGATGAATAACATTTTAATGGTCCATTTCCGTAGCTTGGTTTTTCGATGACACAATGTAACACACACACACGAAACCAGATCTTTAGGTCAGTGCCATTTTCAGGTATTCCATCTTTTCTCTGTAAACTTCTTGATGTTGGGAAATAACAAAAATGTTAAATGTTGTGAGGACTTAGTTTTGAGGCAGTTTTGTGAAATGTGCACGTCTTGTAAAACTGGTGTTTATTTGTGGAATTACAGTGGAAAAAAAAAAGTGAGAAAAACCCATCTCGGTAACTAATAGTCTACTTTTCTCAATAAAAACTTAGATGTATTGTTTGTTATTTGTAACTTTTAACCCTAGAAGAAGAAAAGACTTGATTTATAAAATGTATTTAGTCATAAAATTGACTCCCAGGTCAAACGTGTCAGTTGTTGACCGCTTCGACTACAAGGTACACTTTTTTCCAACAGAGTAATTAACCAAAACGTCGAATCCTGGTGGTATAAACGCAAAATATAATTTGTGTTTCAGTAATTCCAACAGAACACAGAATGATAATAATCAACTTTCAGCATGAACTGTGATATATATTCCCATGTTTACCTAATTACACTCCGTTTCTATAAAAACTATTAATATATATATATCTAAGTTTAGTTATAATGTGGCCTTTAAACGATTATCCATGCCAAACTCAAGGTAATTAATAAATCTGACCCAAATATAAAATATAGAGACGTCATTTTTTGATTAAAAAATGATCTGCTTGTTTGGTTTAGAATTTCGCGCGAGGGTTATCTGCGCTAGCCGTCCCTAATTTAGCAGTGTTATACTAGAGGGAAGGCAGCTAGTCATCACCACCCACCGCCAACTTTTGGGCTACTCTTTTACCAACGAATACTAGGATTGACCGTCACATTATAACGCCCCCACGGCTGAAAGGGCGAGTATGTTTGGTGGGATGCGGATTCGAACCCGCGACCCTCAGATTGTGAGTCGAGCGCCTTATCCACCTGGCCATGCCGGGCACAAACGATCTGTTAACCGAATATTTAGTATATATATATATATATTTGTAGAATGAAATAACCGGTCATCCATTATAGTGGTATAAATGTATGGTGAACTCTACAATGTAAGTTTGTGACAGTTCTTTAAATGCGTTATTCATCACAGAAAAAATTCCACCTTTCGAGCCAAATCAATAGATTTTTGTCAAATTTATTCTTCGGACGTTTTAAGCAATCTATTAGAATCGATATAGAACACGATTACTTTCGTGGGGGGTGGGGATATATTCTCATCCCTGAATATATACAATATGAAGCAACACTAAAGGTTGAACTACATAGTTGTCATTCATTGATTCAGATATTTTTCTTTTGGCCAGTAGTTGGAGGAGGAGACTAATAAAAAAAGACAAAGCTGCGTTTCATCTAACGTTCTCATTTTTTTACATTATCTTCTGAAAAACTTTAAACAGTCACATCTGGAGGGTAGTGAGCAATTTTTGTCAAATTTATTCTTCGTACGTTTTAAGCAATCTATTAGAATCGATGTAGAACGATTACTTTTGTGGGGGGAATATATAATATTCTGATCAACATTTGGATGACGATTCATGGGAGGTCAGTTTCATTTAATACTGGGAATAGAATCTGTTACTTTTCCTTCCCCATAACTCTCTTGTGCGTGTAATTGGACGTTTTTTAGTAGGGTTAATACTCTTCAATTCTTTGTTGTAAACATTCTGTATAGCAACATGTATCGATCTTCGAAAATTTGGTTCTTGCATTAAAAAAGGGGGGGTTCGAATTCTAAAGGGACTTCTGAAGATACCAAGACCACTAATCCTTGAAATGTGTTTTGTAAAAGTTGATCTTTCAGGATAATAGTGTGCCATCAATATTTTCACAGCTGAATTATTGGGTAACACCAGGGGTATGGTCAGTTTTTACAGTTAATTATTGGGTAACACCAGGGTATAGTCAGTTTGTTTACAGTTGAATTATTGGGTAACACCAGGGTATAGTCAGTTTGTTTACAGTTGAATTATTGGGTAACACCAGGGTATAGTCAGTTTTTACAGTTGAATTATTGGGTAACACCAGGGGTATAGTCAGTTTGTTTACAGTTGAATTATTGGGTAACACCAGGGTATAGTCAGTTTGTTTACAGTTGAATTATTGAGTAACACCAGGGGTAGGGTCAGCTTTTTACAGTTCAATTATTGGGTAACACTAGTTTGTTTATAGTTGCATTATTGTGATATTTTCAATTTGTTTACAGGTGAAAGAATAATAGTGTGTTGTATTTGACAGTTTATCCAGAGTTTCTTGAGTATTTCCGTGAAGATGATTACTTTTTGGAGAATTTCTCTGAGTTTGGAGTGTTCGTTTTGGACACGAAGAAAGTTGATAATGAGACGAAATGTCAACATTTTAAATCAAACTGGACTTGAAGAACTTAAAGAAGTAAGTTTCTCTATGATTTTATTATTATGGTTCTTATTTTCACTATCTATTTTGACATTAATTATACACTTATATTAATCTGTCTCTATATCTCTATACGGCATTGTTCGTAACTATTGTTTTTATTTAACTTGTATGGGTAATTAACAGCATTACTCTTTTTAAGTGTCACTCTTAATTCTCTTGTTTTCATTTATCAATGATTTTTGTTCCTATTTTAAATAATCACTTTTATAAACTCGTCAAGTTATAATATTAATTTATCCACGTCGTATCATGCTTCTTGATAAAAACTAAGATTTCCTCGAGTCTGAACGTTTCATTCTGTAGAGAAGCTGTTTATGAAAGACTTCCATGTGAAAGTTTTATTTAAAAATTTCTACAAACTGTAAAGCTTGAACACTCCATGTTTCTCTCATTTCAAGACAGGTAAAAATAATTAAGTTAAACAATAACGTTAGAGTAAAAGAAAACACTAACCCCCATTTCAGATAATTCAACAATCATTCCTAAAACTTAATTAACAATAAAATTCGAAAAATAAAACATTGTATAAAAACTTTGAAACAAACTGGATACCTTTGATATTATAAGAAATATATATCGTTAAAACCGCATAGCCGACAAAAAATATCAAAATTAAATAACAGGTTGAACAATCGCCAAGTTTTTTTTTTTTTTGTATTTATATTTAAAAAACGATGACGTTT
>NW_013674805.1:24342-27668 GCF_000517525.1 Limulus polyphemus
CTAAACTGCCAACACTAATATCAGTAAATATTTATCTACTCCACTCCAATCTTGATAAAACAAATCCCATCATGTCTAGTTGTAGATAAACTGTCAACACTAATATCAGTAAATATTCATCTACTCCACTCCAATCTTGATAAAACAAATCCCATCATCTGTCTAGTTGTAGAAAACTGAACATACCCCTGGTGTTACCCCATAATTCTCTCAATTGTAAATAAATTTACCCTTCTTCTTGTTTTACCCTATATTGGTGACACATCGTTATCTCAAATGATAAAAATATTCAACTTTTGGGAAACGCATATCCAAAGATTAATATTCATGTTATATACAGAAAAAAACTTGTAAACTGCTTAATAACTGGCATGAATCATCGTCTAAGCTACTAGTCAGGATATAAGAAAATATTATTTTCACTTTTTGAAATATTTCAAAATTCGAAATTTTTGAAATGTTATAATTACGGCAGTACCTTTGTCGCGCCATCTAGTGTGCATAAACGATACGTATACAATTATTTTAAACTTTCGACTTGCACCTACATCTAAAAATTGAGCATATTTTGTACCTTTTGATGGACTTAGTGAAACATATTGCTCATAAAATCAGACACTAAATTCTACATTTGTTCAATAGCTGTTTACACTTACATGTGAGAGTTAACATAGGGTTGCGATATTGTTATTTACAGGAAGTCAACTACAGGTTACGATACTGTTATTTACAGGAAGTCAACTACAGGTTACGATACTGTTATTTACAGGAAGTCAACTACAGGTTATGATACTGTTATTTACAGGATGTCAACTACAGTAAATAGTTCTTACATTCAATGACACTTTATTTTTATTTTATACAAATTAACAAGTTTTATTAAAAATTCCCATACCTTTACAAGAATCAACAACATTTAATAGCCCAACAGTAATATCTCAGCTGTTACAATACATGATAACAAAGTTAAAACAGCATTATCTGTGGAATATCATAATTAGTAATTCATCCAGTCATTCTCAACTAAATATAAGAAATACAAAATGGACAGTTTTCTGGAGTAACACACACTTATTATTATACATATTTTTAAGGTCTTTACTACAACATTTCAGCTTTATTACTTAATGCTCTACGACAAGCAGTACACTTTTAAATTTGTAAAACGGACAGTATCTATATTCCTTCTCTCCAGCTTGGAAGCTCCTAAAACCATTTTCATGCTCATTTGTTCCAAATGAATTCATGTTGCAAGTCCACTTTACAAACTAATTACTGACCATTTCAACAGGTCCACTTTACAAACTGATTACGGACCAATTATACAAGTCCACCTTACAAACTGATTACTGACCATTTATACAAGTCCACCTTACAAACTGATTACTGATCATTTATACAAGTCACCTTACAAACTGATTACTGACCATTTATACAAGTCCACCTTACAAACTGATTACTGACCATTTATACAAGTAACCTCACAAACTGATTACTGACCATTTATACAAGTCCACCTTACAAACTGATAACTGACCATTTATACAAGTCCACCTTACAAACTGATTACTGACCATTTATACAAGTTCACTTTATGAACTGATGACTGACCATTTATACGGGTCCATTTTATAAACTGATGACTGACCATTTATACAGTTATACTGAAGTATCAAGTCAGGGAACTAAAAATAACCATGATTGTGACTGATAACTGTGCTTATTTGTCAACTTTCCTGGTTATCTGATCAAACAATATGTTACAAACACAAGATCATATAATTTTAAAAAGTGCTTATTTTCCTGGTTATCTGATCAAACAATATATTACAAACACAAGATCATATAATTTTAAAAAGTGCTTATTTTCCTGGTTATCTGATCAAACAATATGTTACAAACACAAGATCATATAATTTTAAAAAGTGCTTATTTTTATTTGATAGTCTCAGTTATGTTCCTTTAGCCATTCCAGGAAGGGCCTTCTGCCCTCTTTAACCTTTCCAGTAAGGGCCTTCTGCCCTCTTTAACCTTTCCAGGAAGGGCCTTCTGCCGTCAGTGTTTACCAATTCATAAATATATGTAAAATACATAGAAGTATAACAAAAGAATCTCCAATTTTATGATAAACTAAAACAATAATTACACAAAGCCAATTCCAACATACATAAATATTTGGACAATTGATGCAGAAGAGTTAGACTAGGTATTACACTCCTTGGAACCACATTCAACTGGTCATACTTGGTTTGTAAGTGGAACTGGAACGAACAACTTGAAACAAGCGTGGAAATATATTTCGAACTAACCCTAAAACATCTTCATCCTGGCAAGTTTGAGAAACCAATATATACATAGTTAAACGGTAGAAAAAATATGTCTGTTTAACAACCTTAAACAGCCGTGTGTGTGTCTGCTAATTCTGAACTAGTTCTAATCATAGAACACTTGACCGTGCACAACAAAAACGCACATTACCACCAAAGAATCCTTAACTGCCAGTGAGGTAGAGGGTTCGAGTCACTGATGTACAGCCACCGCAACAATCAACTGAGAAGCTCATTTCATTTATTTTCATTAATAAATCATCCATGATTGATGTTTGGATGCTTCAAACAATGCACACCATACAAATAACGTTAAACATATAATATCCTGTGACTTTAAAACTAAAGAAAATATTCATGTTATGATAAGATTTGAGAATATTTTAAAACTTAAGTATCTTTTGTTTTGTTTTTTGGGCCGAACCTCCGAACACTCGCCTTCTTATATAAGTGAAAGACTGCTCTCACTTCTTCCATATGTTAATAATCATCATTAATGATTAAATCAAGCTAATTAACCTTATTTCAACACTCATTGATTCGGGCCTCTAACAGATAGACAACCCATACAGTTTGACTTCACTGTAACTTAAAACTTGCTCGAGTCACAAAGTCTGACTTAGAATAAACACTTGAGGTTCTGGTTTGACAACAAATCTACAGAAGTTTTTGTTTTTTCCACACACACTATTATTAAGAGTCTATATCATCACCAGGAACTAACACCACTCATGAAATCTGTTTGTCTCTACAAAGATGTTTGTCTGTGTGAAACCAATTACATAAACCTATTCACAAAAATTTAATTTTTAAGGTAACACAACTCATGAAATCTGTTTGTCTCTACAACGATGTTTGTCTGTGTGAAACCAATTACATAAACCTATTAACAAAAATTTAATTTTTAAGGTAACACAACTCATGAAATCTGTTTGTCTCTACAACGATGTTTGTCTGTGTGAAACCAATTACATAAACCTATTAACAAAAATTTAATTT
>NW_013674806.1:0-14279 GCF_000517525.1 Limulus polyphemus
TAGTCTTTCCTGGCACTAATGACCAACTACAGCATAGTCTTTCCTGGCACTAATGACCAACTACAGCACAGTCTTTCCTGGCACTAATGAAGTGACACTACGACTGGGAGAAACTTCTTCATTTGTTATTTGAGCAATTGCTTGTGTATTAATCTTTAATAAGATACATAATTTAGCATTTTGTTCACAATATGCATATCGTGTCACCTTGCTCCTGACCTTCCATGTAGCCTGTGACTATACAATTTAAAGGCCTTGACCCTCATAGTGTACTTTGGTAAATTCTGGTGGTTTTCATTTGCAGATGGTGTCTAAAATGTGTCTCTTACAACATGGTTATGTTACACAATTGTAAAAGTATGTAGAACAGAAAAAACTTTTAGCATTATGAAGAAAGAGGTAGGTATTTGTAATGTTGAACTGTAGCAGTAAAGCAAGGGAAGAAAGATGTCCAGCAGTGCAAAAAAAAATAAAAAAATGGGCTACTCCAACAGTGACTACCAATTGCACACTGAAGGTAGTGAAGGAAGTTGTATAGTTTGTTACCAAAAGTAAAAGGAACACAGTAGTCCATTGCTGCAAAAGTATTGACCTTCCTTGGAACTGTAGTCAAGATAATTCACACAAATGTGGTTCTACAAAAGGAACTCAAAAGCATTGTTCACCAGCTTTTCCTAAAACAACTAGGTGAATGAAAGGCTCAATGTATGGGCAGCATATAACATGTGACAAATTGAAGTATGTCATCATGTTGGGAAAAAACATGTCTACTTAAGAAATTGCAACCAAGTAGATAATATATTATCATTTTATTAGTGAAACAACTTTAAAAAAATAGTGCGAAGTATGTTTCAAAACGTTTTCCCAAGACTTCATAGTAGTTGGAGGTTGCAGCTATAATGGTGAGTTAAATATCTGAAGAGTCAATAGAAACAACAGGGAAAACAGTATATTATTATCAGGGTAATATATTGACACCACTATTCTGCAAGGAAATACCATCTTTGTATGCCAATAAGGTATGACTCTATCAAGGTAACTTTCATACAAATGTCCAAGTCAACATGCCAGATCATGTTTATATGCTAGTACAAACAGGAACATGTGGGATACCTTTGCCAGTTAAATAGCCAGGTGCCTCTCTCTTTTTTGTGCTTTTGGGTTACTTAAACTAACAATAGTCTGTGAGTGCCAAGTAGTTAATTTTCTGGCCAGAACATGTTCGCTTCATCAACCTTGTAGGGGTAACGCATTAACAAGTTAGTACATTTCTGGCTGCTTTTTTTTTTCACCTTAATTATATCAGTTAATTTTTTCTCGAATTTTGAAAGAAGAAAAAAAAAGAAGTGACAATTAAATTAAATGCTGCGTTTGTAAAGTAATTTAAAATAAAAGATCTTGTATCAATCCTTTTGTGACATTTGAAGAAAATATTTCTAAGTGTCATCTGTGCTTCTTTGATGGCCTTTGGATGGTATATAAAATGAAGTGGGACAATACTGGCATCAGTGTACTGCGCAAAAGCCTCTTACAGTGGCAAATTACACTACAGAGCAGTAGCCCATATCCAGAGTCATCACATAGAACATCACCAGTGATGGAAGAAGGGGATTTGAGGCCTAGGTATTCATTCTGGTGTCATTATCATAGATTATGACCATCCTCTGTAAATGTTTATAACATAATAACCTTTGAAAGGTTGCTTTCTATTTTGCATACAACTGTCACCCAAGAAATTTACTTTGTTTGGTATGGAAGGATAAACCTTTTTAATGGAAGAGTTGAAAGCAAGAAAAGTTGAATCCTTAAGAACAAAGGATAGATAAACTTTTTAGTTGAAGAGTTGAGCACAAGAGAAGGATGAGTCTTTTACATGCAGAGTTAAAAGAACAATGGAAGTGTGAACTCTTGTTATTAAAGTACTATGAACAAGGGAAGGATAAGTCTTTTTAACTGAAGCATGAAGAACTAGAGAAGGATGAGCCTTTTTGGTTGAGGAATTAAGAACACGGGAAGGATGAGCCTTTCTATTGAAGAACTAAGAACATGAGAAGGATGAGTCTTGCTAGTTGAAGAACTATGAACAATGGAAGGATGAGCATTTCTAGTTGAAGAACTAGGAACATGGGAAGGATGAGCCTTTCTAGTTGAAGAACTATGAACAATGGAAGGATGAGCATTTTTAGTTGAAGAGTTAAGAAGAAGGGAAGGATAAACCTTTTCTATTTTTTTTAGATGAAGAAAGAAGCTTATGATAAAGACGAGGAAAAATTGAATAGAGAAATTAGCCTTCTTAACTTGTACTCTCTGCTTCTTGAGGTGTTCCATAGTTTTAAGCTATTATCAACTGCAAAGTTTTATACATTTATGTATTTTTTTTGTATTCTTGACTCTTCACACTAAATGAAACAAACTTGAGCAACATCTTTATTTGCTTATACATACTTTATACTTGCTTTCTTATGTTATATTACCACTGTTTAGTAGCACCTAGCACACAGTCAGATAAAAACCTTTCCTACTAATAACTGCTGTTTCTGTAAAATTTAAAACCACTTATAATTAACTAAGTGGTAAGTGTTTCTACAACAAATTTATAAATTATCTTGATAGCTTCTAAGTATTTATCTACTGTTTTAAACAAAGAAAAAATGTGAATTCCATAATAAGATGATTGCAAGTATAATTGTCGTATACAGTGATAAAGCAAGATATCTAATTGTATATATCTCTTTAACTCAGGAGAATATGCTAAATATGCAATTTCTCTGGCTCAAAAAATTGGTGCTTGTATTTATGCATTACCAGAAGACATTGTAGAAGTCCAATCCAAGAACGTAATGACAGTATTTTCTTGCCTCATGAGCCGAGACTGTTTCGAATCTGGGAGTGAAATACTAGAAACAACTAGTGAGTGATGAAAGGAAATAAAATTCTTCTTTCAAACAATGTACACATCCAGATTGTAGTTTGATGTGCACTACAGCTGAATAAGAAAATAATTTTATCTTCATTTTAGTGGTTGGTAACTGATGAAAATAGTAGTCCTAAAAATCTTTTTTAAAGTACTACCTAGCAATCGACATGGAATAGTGGATTGTACATGTTCACAGGTAACAACTGATATGGAATAGTGAATTGTACATGTTCACAGGTATAACACAAGTATGCATCAGAATCTCAAATATTTCACCACATATACTGTCAAAGTCATAGATCTAATGTTTCCAAGTACTATAATTTAGGCCATTAGAAACTATTATTTTAATATTTGTGATAGACTTTATTGGATTATTGTGACTGACACAAGTAGATACAGAAAGCTAGTCCATTCATATCTTTTATTTTCTGTTTGTAATCTCTTATGTTTATACTCCAGTTGTGATGTTGTTAATTAGTCTTAAAATTGTAATTACCAAGCCTCTTTTAAAAACTTGTGTACTAAATTGCCTCTCATTATTTTTATTTTATCATTTAAAAATTAAGTCCCGATATGTTTTTTAAAAGTACTAAACTGTTTAAGTGTATGTTGTGTAAGGCAAAAGTTATAAGATTTTCATTTACAGGTGTTTCATTACTATATTCTAGCAGTCAGTAACATACTGTGTATGGAGAACAATATTCCTAGTGATTAATAATTTTGGTAGTTAAGATAAATCAGTCAGTTTTGTGGCACTTCACTCATTCATTTTGAGCTTAGTATAAATAAAGACAGGATGCTAAACAGTATAGAATGGGGAGCTTTTATGCAACAGTACTTAGAGCAGACCAGCAAAGAATGTGTATTGTTGCATCAGCGAGGTCACATGACTAGTGTCACGCCACGTTTCTAGAAATATCCTGTTCCTTCGTGAATGCCCTAGCATTTACTAGATATAGGGTAGTCTGGTATATATAAGATGGTGACAACGTGACGGGACAATGTGTAGGTAGTGAGTAATTGATCTGCAGTCAGTGAGTATTGTTGAAGTTCGTTATAGTGTTGGTTTTAGCGCGAATGTTGAAATCAAGTGTATCGTAAAGTTATATTCAGAAAGAATAAACCAGTTTTATTAAGAAAGGACTTGTGTCGCTAAAGTTTAGTCGGATAGAAGTTACGGAAAATTAATTAACAACTGGAGGCATAACAGTATATATATGCAAAGTTTAGCCTTTTCACAATGTTGAAATACATGTAATTTTTCTGTACAAATACTGTATGTTTTTAGTAGTCTCATGAAAACATATCCAGTATATAACCAAATACTGAATAATTATAGGAAGTACCATCATGTAAAACTTGTTTATTTCAGAAGAGTATAATATGGTTAAAACATTCCATCAGGCAAAACATTTTTGAAGCATGTAACAGTTTTCAAGGATCATATATTTTGAGAATTTTATGTTAAACTGTGATGTAAAGTAGGAAACTTGCAGCAATATTCATTCCCCTAACAGTGTTATCCACCTGTCATGTTTATGACCGAAGCTTGGAGATCTTCCATGGTTAAACAATTAAACTAAAATGTGCATAACCTTTGTTATGAATTTATATTTTAAACCAATATACTTAAAATATTATTTTCATATTCGTGATAAATATTGGTATTGAATGAGAAAAACAATATCTTGAACCAAAACAATGTAAACTGATATCATACAGAAAATGTTTTGAGTTGATAGCAATTGATGTAACTTGACTGATGCAAAAAAATTGTTTAAATTGATAATTTCTTCAAATTCTGTTTTCTATATCATCATTTGTATAATTCTTTCTTGTTAAATATATATATTTTTGTTTCAACTTGTCAAGGTCAAGTCCTTCCCATGCCAAAATGGCACATAGGTTCTGATGCTGAGCTCTGGCATAACTGGCACAAGCAGGTGAAATCGGTAACACGTTCACCAAGGACTGGATATCAGTCTCTTAAAGGTTAACCTCCCAGCTAAACATCTGATATCCATGATACAAGCAAATCAAAAATTGTGTCAAGTTAAATGGCATTAATTAAATCATTCTTTCTGGCTTACAAAATATTTACTATTAAATTGCAGAAATAAATACTTTGTAACCAAAAACACATATAATATGAAACGAAGTACTCCTTCTGACTATGAAAGTTTTATGTATAAATAGCTACATCATACCTGATGGACCTAGACCTAAGTATCCCTGCCCACTAAATATAATAGAATCTTTAAAGAAAAAGGTCACTCAGTACTAGGCTAAACTGAATTCATATCTATATAACTTTAACTTTGAAATGTTTTTTTTATGTGTAACAAAAATAAACTTAATTGGATTTTGATATTACCTCAAGGAACTTTACTGTAAACACTGGACTTAAGATGTGAGAATAATTTAGAGATTAGGCATGTGATTGTGTAATAAAGTTGTTATTAGCTCATTAAAGGACATGACCTGAGAATAGGGTAACTTAAGATGTGAGAATAATTTAGAGATTAGGCATGTGATTGTGTAATAAAGTTGATATTAGCTCATTAAAGGACATGACCTGAGAATGAGGTAACTATTAAATTTATTTTACAGATACTTTGAAAATAAAATCTCAATCAAGATAAGGGACATATCACTGAACAATTCAGAGACTAACAAAATAGTGCAAGGTCCAGCAACCTAATATCGTACATGCAAATATAATAAATGAACTCCCAACTTTAAATAACAACCCAACTTCACTACAATTAAGTCTGTTCTGAATACTTGTATAATATTGTTGCATTATCCTATTCTTTGTTTATTTAGTTGTCTTTTAATTTATTTCATCCTTTTATTCTGTATTTTAATTACTTTTTATAAAATGTTTAAACTTTATAAATATTTGTACCTAATAATCTACCCTGTTTAATATAGCTTGCTGAAGATGGAATATGTATATTCCAAAACATTCAAGAATTAAATGTTTGTTACTGCAGACACACGTCTAATGTTCGTTGTTGATGTCGTCATTTTGTTATTCACTATTAAACTTTGATTTTCATCGATTGAATCTGTTGCTTTGTTTAGCATTATGGAGTAAGAGGTTGTTGGGAGTTTAGTTTGTTAAATATTTTCATTGGTGCATATATAAATTACAGTGTTTGCATAATTACAGTATTCTGATGATAATGTTCATAGTGGTGCCAATGGACCACATTAAAAACTTTATGCCTAAAAATACGAGGAATTTTTATTCTCAAAAATTGTATCGGGTGCTATGGAATGAAGATGGACCTCAACCAATCTATTTCAAAAGGCAAATTCTCCTCATAACAAATACGTTTGGGATAAGCTTTTTTTTTAAGTTTCACAATACTACTAATAGTACTACTCACAATCTGAGGGTCACGGGTTTGAACACCCAACCCACCGAATATGCTTACCCTTTCAGCCGAGAGGGCATTATAATGTGAGTCAATCCCACTATGCACTGGTAAAAGACTTGATGATGGGTGGTGATGACTAGCTGCCTTCCCTCTAGTCGTTAACTGCTAAATTAGGGATTGCTAGTGCAGACACCCCTCATGTAGCTTTGCGGAAAATTCAAAACAAACCAAACAAATAGTACTTGTCCACAGTTGCTAATTTTTTTTGTAGTACATTGAACATTCATAGTTATGTTTTTAATTTTAAGTGGTAAATGACAAATGCACTTACATCTTAATGAATATCTAGCTTTTCATAGGAAATATTCAATGCATTTTGTGGATATGTGCATACCATAATTCAGTTTCACATTTTGACAAAATATTTCATGTCAAGTGCGTGGAAATAAGTTATTTTATATAGGTAGAAAGAAAAATATAACTTAGAAACAAGCAATTTCCTTTACATCTCTCTCTCTCTGTATATATGTGACTAATGATTACAGGATTTTCATGTATTTTAAATTTATTTATTTCAAAAACAGATGAAGATACTAAAATTGTTCTGCAGTCTGGAAAAAGGTCGCATATTCCTAAAATAATAGACACCAGCATTGATCAAGCAGACACAATACACAAAGAAAAGTGAACTTTTCAAAGTCATGTTGACAGTGGGTTATTGTTCTGGCAATACACGAACGTATGTGTCCGTTAAAAGTAACAAAAGCTGAGTAAAATCTTGTTGGCAAGAGATGAAGTTTTACTATACTAACTGTGTTATGTTCAAATTTTTCACTGCATATAGTGTTATTCTGCAGTATTTTTAATGCAGATTCAAAATAATGAGTTTGCTTGGTTAAAATACTTTCAGTTAAAGTAGTAGCAATTCAAAGCTCTTCATTTTAGTTAGTCATAAGATAATACTACCATTTTATTTACTGCTAGGAAAGTATATATACTTTTGTATATATTTTCCATTTGAGACATACACGGTTATGTAACACATTTCATTGATGATGATATTATCCCAAAACAAATTTATGATCAACTACTACAAGTAAAAATGAAGTATGCAAACTGATTCAAGGAATTAAATAAGGTTGTGGCAAAAATGATAAAAGATATGGAAGACTTAAAAAACAAAATACAAAAAACAGTGAAAACAAATGTTTGAGGAAAGTTAAATTTTTCTTTAGGACTACATTGTTTCAAAACTTATGAATGGTAAACATTTTCCTTATTATTAATAAAATTAACGACTATTAACTTGAATATGAAATATAAACTTGCACATGAAGCAATTGGATATTTTGATGGAATTTTACAATTGCTTCAGTATTTTTAGCATTTTAAGTGAATTGAAGAAAGAAGTTATAACAATTCTCTGAGTTTATAATTGAACATATACATGGAGAAATGGCATAAGTAAAGACACC
Source organism: Limulus polyphemus (assembly GCF_000517525.1). Lineage (NCBI taxonomy): Eukaryota > Metazoa > Arthropoda > Merostomata > Xiphosura > Limulidae > Limulus > Limulus polyphemus. The sequence goes on from NW_013674806.1 coordinate 7,782, forward strand.
TGTATTACGAAATAAGGTTAAGACTAGGAAAGTACAACTAGCTGGTTAAGTGATACTGAGAATCACGACTCAAGAGTTATAAAAATTGAAGCTACAATAGAAATGTTGAGAAAAATGCTAGCTATAAGTTTGACAGTGATAATTTACTTATGCCGAATTAGTAGTAAAGGCTACTAAAAAGTTTGATAACATCTCAAATCAGCACTTTGATGTGAGAGATTTTACTCCAGACCAGTGTAGTTAGTACAAGTGAAAAGGCAACTGATGCACTCACCATTACAGCAACCAATTACTTGTGAGTATTGATTCTTGTTTTGGAATAGCCTTAGCAGTTGCACAGATTGACCAATAAAGTGTTAGAACTACTTGCAGGTAGTTAGGAATACTACTGTAAGGTAGAAGGAATACAAAGAATCTATGGTTTAAAAACTCATGTCTGGAGCTAAAAATCAGTTCTCCCAGAACTGACAAAAAAATCCTCAGAAGCTATCTCCAAGGGGGTAGTAGCAGTCAAGATTATCTCCACTATGAACATGAAGCTCTCCAACCTCCAAAAGTATACTGGTCCAACTCTGTTGTAAGTATAGAAATTGTCATCTCTTCTGCTCAATTAATGTAGTTTAGAAAAGGATTTAATGTTTATATTAGAGAAACATACTCTACATGTACTGGTCAATGATGTTAACTAAAAGTAAAGTTGTGAAAAGTTAATGATTGGTAAACTTTTGACTATTACTGTATGCTGTGTGGAAAAGTTTAATAAAAGCTGTTATATATTGTTCAATATTAGTCTTGAAACCCATTTCTTTAGTCTAACTGTAAATTACCTTGAGTTAGCAACTTGTGAGCTCCACTCGCCACTACAATCCTCAAATACTGTAATCGCCAGCATAGTCGAAACTCCAACAAATAGCACTAAGGGTGCTTGCCCATTTATTACACACATGGAAAACTGAAACACTCATGTTCTTAACTTAATTGTTCTCTTCAATACTTTTCAAATTTAATTTGTTATATCTAATTTGGAAAATGAAACTATTGTAGGTGTATATCATATATGGCACCAGTATTCAATGTGTGAAATTTTTCCGTCTTTTCTAGACTTGACCTTCGTTGATATAAGCCATATGAATTTGAATGTAAATTTTCTGCAATTATATGTTTTATATTAGATAGTGTATTCATATAGCAAAATAATTTACACATTTAAGCTGCCATATTTATATTATTGATCTGTAATTCCTATAAAGAAATTAAAGTACTCCATTTTTCATACAGACTTTTATTAGTTAGTTACTAAAGTCAGTGTGTATTTGTTACCATTGTGAACAAATGGTGACACTTGAAGTTTTATAATTTGATGTATTCTGACATGATTTAAAGTTTGTAAAGTGGGAAAATACCACTGTTGCAATTGGTGATTTTTAGATCTATTCCAATTTCTTTAATAGGTATCTAAAGAAAAGTAGCAATCACTTTACTTTTAATTCTATATTTTTTTATTATTTTCTTACTTGACACAAGTTTAGCTAAGAAAGTGTTAGGTTGATTTTTGGGTGTTCTTTGATTTTAAACATTCCAGTAGGGTAAGACTTGTTTCAGAGAATACTATTCTTCCAGAGATCTGAATGACTGTATAGTCTCATTCTGATATCATTTCATAACATTAGCCACAGTTTCCTTGCTGGTCAATAATTTACTAGTCTTATGTATAAAACTATGACATATTTTTATGAATGAATACTTCCAATAAGAATAACCTGAAAAATGTTTTAGAACAAGATTGCTTTAATACAGAAAAAACAAGCCTTAAAATCAACTTGAAAAATTTAATTGTAATTTTTTAATTCTACTAATATGCAATCAATTTTCCCTTCATTTTGATCTTGTATAATCATGTAGTGATTAATCATTAAGAGAAAAATATTTTTCAAAACTTAAGGATCACCATTAATGTACATGAACTTATTTATACATGTTAAGTTTTTTATCTGCTTTCATATTTAGGTTATAAGAAGATTTTAAGTTATTGTTCATAATGTTTTCTGGTGGAGCAGAGGGATTAGAATCAAATGTATCACAAACTTTTGAAATTCCTTCATGTGAATTGCTTTCTGAGTTACAAAGATAAGAAAGATGCTCTTTTGTGTCCTCTTTGGCCAGTGATGATTGAATATTTGTAAATTGATTTGGATTTCCAAAATGACCTTGATTACTAAGAAGCAAATTCTGATATGGTGATGAAATAATTTTCTTTAGCAAAATATGATCCTCACTTTCATAATGTGCGAGTGTTTCTTTGATGTCAGGGAAACTTGGAATACCACAAACTTCACATTTTAGTTGACTTTTAATATCTTCAGTATCATTGGTTGAACTTGTCACTACAGCTTCTTGGTTTTGCTTTTCTAAATGTTCCAAAGTTGATGCTCTTGTACAAGCAGTTTCAACAACATTCAGTTTGCCTAGCTGGTTGGATAAAAATTGTGAGGTATCTTCATCCTGCTTCACTGTTTTATCAGCTTCTTCCTCCAAGGGAACATTCATAAATGATTTTACTTCTTTTTCAAGAGCTAGTTTTTTAATTGTTTTCATATGTTTAGGACTTTGAAAATGCTGTTCAGCACATTCTGGGCCTGAAAATCTTACTTCACATATTGTGCAAGCAAACATCGTGGTAGGTCTATTGTACTGTATGTCGTTACAGGCTCCTGGAGAACATAACCTAAGGGAGTTTTCAGTTTTGAAAAGTGGTTGAATCTCACTTAAAAGATGTTGTTTCTTCAGCTTTTTTGCATGATTCTCACTAACCATGTGCTGCTTAAAGGGAACTGGTCCACTAAATCTTTTAGAACAAGTATCACAAAAGTATTCACCAGTCAATGAGCAATCCATCTTGTCCACAGTAGTTGCTTGAAAAGTTGAATAATGTTCTTCAGCAGCCTTTATTAATACTTGTCTGTCAACAAAATCTTGTTGCTTTTTACGATGTTTCTCACTTTCCAAATGTTGTTTGTATAGTTGAATATCACTACATTGTATTGAACACTCTTCACAGGTAAAGAACATCCCAGTTGATGTAATGCTCAATAAAAAACTGGACTTTCGTTTGGAAATGAATAACTTGAAAGTAAATCTAGGTTGTTGAATCAAACCAGCCAACCCTCTAGAAACAAATAGTTAATTACATAAAACTTTTTATGTTTGGATATAATACAATGAATATGAAATTCAATAAATTGCTTATTTAATATTTTTGACATGATTGATAAAACAATGGTAAAAAAGTATATTAAAGTGCTAAAAATTTAATTTGGTTTCTTTTCTTTCTTTTACATGAACCAGAGATTGTGATATAGACAGTGACCAACTCTCTAAATAGACCACTCCTATTCAGCACATGCTAGGTAACTTACCTGTGTATTGTTCTTCATCCGTTTCTCCTTTGATTCAGTGTATTAAATGTTTACAGCTTGCTCATACATGTTTTTATATGGGGAACAAAATTATTGTTTGTTATCAAACGACACATTTAACATCAACTGATATTCCATCAAATCACTGTTCTACTGCCAGAAGTAGGTGATTTAACCTTGCATTTCAAGCCCAGTATATATCTTTAGTATAGATTTCAAAACATACATACCTCTGCTGACACTGAACAGCTATTTCTTCATCTTCATCTTTGCCATCTAACATTGTGTTTTTTTTAGTTGCGAGTTATGGGGGTGCCATCATCTGCTGATGGCGCCCCCATATTCCCTGATCTGATTTAGTTGATGGAAGTTGGCATGTTTGGTGTGACGAGGATTCGAACCCGCGACCCTCAAATTACGAGTCGAGCGCCCTAACCACCTAGCCATGCCGGGCCTAACATTGTGTTCACTTGCTCCAGTCTTTATATACCCCACTCAACTGCCCTCAGCAATATCTAATTAGCAAAACTTTACGCTGGCCCTTTATGCGGGTACTGCATATAAGCACTGTATGCAGACAATGAAATAACTTTTTCTTGACAAGCGCGAGCATTCAGACTAATGCTTTGTTATTTACATTTTCTTAGTTTTTGTTTTCTAATAAATATTTAAAAGAAAAAAATTGGATATGAAGAATGGAGGCTACTCAGCCTTCATCTGTTCCCACTTTGTTATCTAGTAGTGGTCAGCAGTTGGGGGGGGGGGCACTCTCCATGACCTGATTCATGGTGAGATCGAGCCCTTCAAGTGACCCAGGGGTATCTCTCTGGGATATTATTGGGAAAATTTAGACTCCTTGTTTTCTGTTCCTTCTTTCACTAGAGCTTCCTCTCCTGAGGACTCATCTGATCAGCCACCTTCTGCCCCTCTTTCTGCCATTAGTTACATGTGTTTGTGAGGTTTTGGAAATGCAACCAGTTGCTTTTGAGTCTACCCTGCTTTGTTACCCAATCATTCTCAAGGGGATTACTTAGTTTTTCTTCCTCCTCCTGATATTGCTGTGCATGCAGGGAGGTTTGTAACACAATTACATGAGGGTGTCACTATAGAGCTCGGGAGTCCTTACCACACCCAGTTGCTGGGGTGGTGGACAGAGGATTTATTTTTGGAGTGTTGAGTTTTCTCCAGGCAAAGTTGGGGTCCACTATCTCCTCGTAAATTAGAACTTGACACAGTCCCATCTTTGGTCCTTGGTAAATGGAATTCTCCTTGCCCACTTGGTGGAGGAGTAAAGACAACTGTTTGTAAATCCAGACTGGATGGGTTCTGGATGTTGGTGGAGTATGGCATATGATCGCATCAATCCAGACCTGGGGTGTTGCCTTTTGACTTCTTCAGGTTGATCAGAAGGATTGTTCATTTTAGTGTTACATTCTTTCTTTCATAAATCCAGTGGTTTGAAACACATCATTCTGTGGTTACTGGTAGGAATCCTATCACAAAGATGTATATATCTGCAGTCCAACTGCCCTGGCCACCAATGTACGATATGGGTGCCATGACCTCTTAAATCCAACCTGAGTTGTTTAATTTCGGCTGTTTGGCTAGGGCTGGACCATCATACTTGTATTATATTCCATCCTTTTCAATTTTTTGTAGTCTTGGGTGAAGAGCATACCTGTTCTGGATGTAGTGTCATGTTCCTCACTTTGATACCACTTCTCATGGTACATATTTGTTCTCCACAGACACTTTCTGTATGATCTTTGTCCTCACTAGCTTTTCCTCCTTCTCAATGTGGGATTCTAGCTATTAGTGTCAGCAGAGGTATGTATGTTTTGGAAGTTATCATTTTCCTAAACTGCAAATTTATTTCCAAACATACTTACCTCCGCTGACACTCTCCCTTCCTCCCCACTAAGAGCTGGCATTAGTGTCTGGAATGTGGTAAGTCTCGAAACAGTGATTTTATTGATTGCATACAATGGTTATATAGAGTACCTGCATAGAGGGCCAGCATAAAGTTTTGCAAATTAGATATTGCCGAGGGCAGTCGAGTGGAGTATATAAAGACTGGAGCAAACGAACACAACGTTAGATGGCAAAGATGAAGTTTGAGAAATAGTTAATAGTATCAGCGGAGGTAAGTATGTTTGGAAATACATTTTCAGTTTAGGATAATGATAACTTTCCCTTGGGCAGCAGATTTTCCATCTTTGACACATTTGATGAATAAAATCTATTGAATTACACAAGGTTTACAGGATGTTGATGGAACAAAGTGTTAAAAGTATTTCCACAAGGTTTACAGTGTACTGATGGAACAAAGTGTTAAAACCATTCCACATGGGAGTGTTGATGGAACAGTGTGCTCAAGTAATTTTATGAAGCTTACTGTGTATTTAATTTCTAGACTGCATATTGGTGTATGTAAGACATATTAATACTAGAAATATTAATGTTGTTTTTATTTCACTAAATGCTCAATGTTTCGCTTTACAGCTTCAGGAGTGTTCACTAAAACACAAACTGAACCTGAAAGTACAAAGTTCAAATGGTTTCAATAATCGAACTGGTGTATTTAAGTGTTTTACACTCACATAAAAGAAACCTATCATTCTATTGGTATTTGGAGAACTTCTAGCATTCCACCACAATTTAATTATTCGTATTGTTAGCCGACACTGAGCAGCTTGTACATAATTGAATAAATAGAGTTGTTTAAGCATTTGTTTAATAATAATTTCTCTTTGAATCTATAAGAGTGTTTTTGACATCTTAAGTAGTAAAGCTTATTGTTGTGGATAGAGTTACGTTTCATCTATTGCTCGGCTGTGTGGATAGAGTTACGTTTCATCTACTGTTTGGCTGTGTGGATAGAGTTATGTTTCATCTATTGCTCGGCTGTGTGGATAGAGTTATGTTTCATCTATTGCTCGGCTGTGTGGATGGAGTTATGTTTCATCTACTGCTCGGCTGTGTGGATGGAGTTATGTTTCATCTACTGCTCGGCTGTGTGGATGGAGTTATGTTTCATCTACTGCTCGGCTGTGTGGATGGAGATATGTTTCATCTACTGTTT
>NW_013674806.1:15201-17863 GCF_000517525.1 Limulus polyphemus
CTCGGCTGTGTGGATGGAGTTATGTTTCATCTATTGCTCGGCTGTGTGGATCAAGTTAGCAATTTACTGGAATTTTTCTTTTCACTGTTACTATTAATTTCTTTGGTTTTTGAGGTTACATTATTTATGATAACTTTGAATATTTTAAACTAATTTTAAGAGTTATTTAGTTTTTGTTAGCCCAACATTAATGTTATTGATAATAATGTGTAATATTTTTGAATATTTCATTTCATTTTGTACACTTAGAAAGATTACTTTGTACTGTTAGCTTAGTGTATAAATTGACATCCAGTGTAACTTGCTATATTTTGTGAATCATTAACAGTGCTGTAGTGGTTGTTCCCCAAAACTTTCTTCTCAAAGTTATTCACACATCATGAAGACTTATATAAGGGGCTTCCTTGATGACAGCAGTTTTTTTCTAGTGAATATAGTTTTTCTTATAAACGCTCAAAGCTCAGTAGTTTGTGTAGTGAATAAAGGTTGTAAAAAGAAGTCTTGCATATTATCAGTACTGTAGAACTTTAATAAAAATCAAAATGTAATAATTCTAACGTCAGTACTTACTGGTAAGATATTATAAAATCCTGGGAAGACATATTATCACCAACGCAAATTTAATTGAAAAACTGCACTTACCTTGTGGACTTATCAAATATCCTTATCAGTACATTGAAGTTTGAACTCAGTTGTATACTATATCATATATGGTAATTATAAGTAGCCTTACATTTTAATAAAAATTGATGAAAAATGTATTACTATAAAACCAAAGAGTAATTGATTAAGTAACACTTTTTGTAGATGTTTCCCAAAACTGGTAAAAGCTGTACTGTAGACTATAGTGGTATTCCAATTTCCAGTGCTATCAACACAACAAAAGATACTTATATATAATTTAGCTTCTTTTTCCTTTATTTGTACTTACCGAGATTTAGTAATTACTATTACTAAGTTACGGAACACAGACACTAAAAGTAAAAAAAAAGCACATTTACATGATACGCTTTATTAATATTAAGTACTATCTTAGTTAGTAGCCTAGGCTAAAGTAAAAGTTTCTCATTACAGTAATTTCTATGACACACGAGTGTAACTTATTAGAAACTTACCCTTTTAAATACTGTTCGTACTGCAACTTTAAAACAAATCGTCTCGTGATCCACAATTACACTCTCCAACTCGCGGCTCAGTTAATTGTGGTTCAATTTTTATCTATTTTTCATAACGAAACCAAAACTAAACACTAGAAACGAAACATTGCGCAACACGCTCGTCCAATCACAAACTTAAACGTAAGGCCAGCGTGTTTACCCAGATAATGTTTAACCGGTTACATCATCACGTCTGAGTATGGTTTAATACATCATGTTAATACAGTGGAATTTTTACTGTTAAACCCCTCTTTCAGATTACCTTAGCTAGATTTTATTGTAAGCTTTTGATTGCCTATCGGTGTTTTTGTTTAGCTGTCAGTTGTTGGTTTTTATAATTGACAACATACGTTGCATGCCATTTGTTAGTTAGTGAAATAATCTGGTAGCCATAGGCGGTGGGTGTGCCGCCCAATCTCATCCCCCATAGCACATATGCACATGCGTGATACATGAACAATATGTCTGCCAAATCTCATCCCCTGCTCATACCATTAAATTAGGTAATATTAGTGCTATTTCATTCCTTATTATAGAAATTTGGTATTGTTTGTTTACATTTATGAGGGCAATTTTGTTCGTATACTTATTTTAATTCGTAAATACTATAGGCTATAACTACTTTCACTCAATATAAATTGACAAACGATCACCATGATTGTCACTCGTTTTGTCCTATAGTGTTAACCTAATCGTAAACGTATCTTAAACAATATATTTTAGTTCATGTTAGTGCTATTTCTTTTCGTATTATAGAAATTTGGTATTGCACATTTACTATAGCTACTTTACTCAGTATCAACTGACAAACGTGCTGTTCACCACGCTTGTCACAACAGTTAGTGTTAACTAGTAACAATTCAATGTGAGATATACCTATTGTTATAAATCTATTTATTTGACAGTAAATTTAAGATAGCTGTTTGTTTGTAACATTTGTAGTAAACAATCGATGTGTTCGGAGGAAAACGAACTTTCACAATAAAAAGATTGAAAACATAACATTATTTATAACAGAAGAGGACTGTTTGTTTGTTTGTAATTAAGCACAAAGCTACACAATGGGCTATCTGTGCTCTGCCCACCACGGGTATCGAAACCTGGATTCTAGCGTTGTAAGTCCGTAGACATGCCGCTGTGCCACTGGGGGGCAACAGAAGAGGACAGAGATCCCATGTTCAGTACGTAAGCAAAATGAAAGCATTACATCATTTCAGCCATAACGATAACTTAACCAAACCTAAAACACATAGAAAGTAAAGGAATAACAAATGTATTTATTAAAAATGTGCAATTTAAAAGAAGACTTCGTATTATTCAGGAACTACCGATTAAAGGAACTCTCCACAAATAACTTTCACCAACTGGGCAAAAGAAAAAAATCCACCTTCAACCCTGCTCGTATGGGAGAGTAAATTACGAAAGTAATTAATTGTAGTTGTGCTTGTTGACATTGGTGAGTTTGTCTAAGAGAAGTTGTGAGAAAGAAAACAAAGCTGAAAATA
>NW_013674806.1:17884-21128 GCF_000517525.1 Limulus polyphemus
TAAATAATGTCGAAGTTGTGTCATTATACAGTTTCAAGTTTATAAATTAGCTGTGTGTAGATTAAGGTTGTCTGGCTTTCTACATTTCAAAACGTTCTTACAAAACAGCCATACTGTGAATGAGCTCCCCATAGTACGAAGGTCTCTTTACTAAGCTATTAAGACATATCCGGTCATGTGACATATTGTGTGTGTGTATATATATATATACGCTTGTGTATATGCAACTTAAATTTTTGATAATGTAGACAGGAAGTAGCGCAGCAGGAAGGAGAAGTTGTGTGTGGTAGGAAGTCTTGGACGGGTTACGTAGAGAGGAGCTTTGTAGATATTGAAGGTCGGTGATTGTTCGGCGGCGGGAGAGACAAAGGCTGTCACCAAGGAAATTAGTTCCAGGATAAAAGAAGACCTGAAAAACTGGTCGCTAATCGTCGATCATGGTTTCTAACAACAATTAATTTGGAATTATTTACGATATTATTTAACATCTCACATCTAGTTTGAGGAAGATAGCTCCCTTGTTGTGGAAGTAAAGATGGTGGGATGAGGGCATTAAATAAAGTTTATGATTAATAATTAGTTATTTAATATATCATGATGGCATGGCCCTTTTCAGGGCGGCTTGGATAATGTATCCTATGCCTAAAAAACTTTTGTTGTAGGGAGAAACCAGAGTACCCGGAGAAAACCCACTTTCACGTCAAGCGCCAAATAATCTACCTGACTAGTACCCGTCCTGGACAGCTGAAATGAATTAATTGATTAGTAAAATGCATGTATTTTCAGGAGTCATGAATATTCATTTAACATAAAAGTTGTGTTAATTTTGTTTTTAACCTGGGCGATATGTGATGAGTGTTGATGATAAATGTTGGAAGTTTCTTGTAAGTGTGTTTCGGGTCGCAGCTAGTTTATAGTATTTAGAGGCGAGTTTGAAGTAGCGTTGTTTAATGGAGGGGATATCAGTACTTTCGTCTGAGTGATGGGTGTTGATGATAGATGTTGGAAGTTTCTTGTAAGTGTGTTTCGGGTCGCAGCTAGTTTATAGTATTTAGAGTTGAGTTTGAAGTAGCGTTGTTTAATGGAGGGGATATCAGTAATTTCGTCTGAGTACTCTCGCCGCGTGTAATTGGGTAGTCGATGTGCAATTTTGATAACCTTGTTTTGTTGGGCTTGTAATCTGTTAAATGTTTTGTCTGTGACGTTAGACATGGTTGCACATGCATATTCGTTTAGTGGTCGAATGTATGCTTTGTAGATGGTTTTGATTGAATGGCTGTTTCATCCCAGTTGAGGAAAGTTTCTTTTCTTTTAAAACTAAATACCTGTCACGAATAAAATAAAATAAAAAACAACATGAATTAGTAATTAAAGAAGCTTAACTATGAATGTACAACAGGAAGATTTAGGGGTGTGACCAGACGGTTGCTTTGTAAAGTGAAATACCCGATAAAGTGTTCTCTGGACATGTGACCTCTTGGTTCTGGTTGTTTCTATGGTCCAGCGCTACTCTGACTGGTTGTCGTATCAAACTAGTGCTTCCGAAAAAAGCTGTTTCCTTCGGCTCTTCTTTACGGCTTTCCCTCACGCTTAAACTACGAAAAATCAACAGCTCAGAGAAACATCCACTATAATTATCGTAAGCCAGGGCTAAGAGAAGTAACATTAATTTTTGAACGCCCCCAGGTTTTCTAATAAACCTAAAATAACTACCAAGTCAGATAAGATAGGATACCACTGTACTCTTTGTTCTTGTGAGAGATTCTGAGTAGAGCTGAAAATATTGCTGTTCTCCAGTTTCAAACTGCATAACTTGAAATATTCTTCAATAATAATAAACTGTTTGATTTATAGTTAAAGTGTAGTTATTTAAAAGTAAAATTTAAAATAGCTATAACTTGAAGTTATACTTGTTATTGTATATAATTATATATGTAAAATAGCTCTTATCAGAGCTACATAACTGCATAGTGTGTGTTTGTGACACTTTAGCCAGCAATTTTTAGCTTAGTTTGTAACTTATAGTTTAAGTGTTACTTATCAACCTTAGGATATAAATACTGTTTCTTAGCATTTTTAAATTTTACTTTAAGTTGATCTTCAAAAGATTTCGTCCTTATAATAACATTAGTACTACTACTTTTACGATTAGTTTATAAATACTTGATTCTAGATTAAGATTACGACTTAATTTAGATCTAAACCTTAGTTTAGGTTGACTACTTTTAGAAATTATTTTCACACAAATTTCAGAAGAGCACTATGTTTGTTTGTGTGGTTTTGGTTTGTTTTCCTTTTACCAGGAAATTATCAAGAAATTGAACTTTTACGATTTGGAGAACCCACTTCAAACTTCAACAGGTCAACTTTCAGGTTAAAACCCACTTCAAACTTCAACAGGTCAACTTTTAGGTTAGAACCCACTTCAAACTTCAACAGGTCAACTTTCAGGTTTCCAATCACTAATCCACAGTTATCGAACTAAAGGATGAGTGGGAGTGAAACAGCAACAATGTTACACTTTATGTATTTAGTCTTTAATTTAAACACACCTTATTGAACTAGTACCTACAATAGTAACATTTGAAATAAACACACCTTATGGAACTAGTACCTACAATAGTAACATTTGAAATAAACACACCTTATTGAGCTAGTACCTACAATAGTAACATTTGAAATAAACACACCTTATTGAACTAGTACCTACAATAGTAACATTTGAAATGAATACACCTTATTGAACTAGTACCTACAATAGTAACATTTGAAATGAACACACCTTATTGAACTATTACCTACAATAGTAACATTTGAAATGAAGGAGCGTTTATGTAAATCCAATTATTGTATTTCACTGTTACATCTTCAAATATGTTGCAATTTCTATTGTTATCCTTTTTATTGTATTGTAATTTAACGTTTTCACATTTAATTCATAGTAATATTAATGTTACATTAAAATAGGAATAGTATTACTAGAGTTGAGCTTTTACTTTTATTTGCTAATCGATTAATCAACGGGCTCATTAATCGATCAGTACATGCTCTTCACGAATATAAGGTGTGTGTGATATCTTTACAACATGGTTATTTTCCTTCACATTACTGTGGTTTTCTTGAATGGGCACAAGAGGTTTCATAATTTCATTTCATACACCTTCCGATCACGCTGAAGGTTTATATCACATATTTAGTTAGTTATGCATGAATTTTGATGATGTACGGGGTATTTTATATGCTG
>NW_013674806.1:21566-24341 GCF_000517525.1 Limulus polyphemus
CTCCCACAAATAAATAAGGTGAACAGGTTGGTTTTAATTGAAACTCCAACAATTAAACTCACCTGAGTGCTAACCTGTTTCATATCTTTACAACATGGTTATTTTCCTTCACATTACTGTGGTTTTCTTGAATGGGCACAAGAGGTTTCATAATTTCATTTCATACACCTTCCGATCACGCTGAAGGTTTATATCACATATTTAGTTAGTTATGCATGAATTTTGATGATGTACGGGGTATTTTATATGCTGTAGTGAGTATGGAGTGTTGAATCGATTGTAGTATATTTGTGTGTTTAGACGCTATGCCTGACCATGCAGGGCAAGCGAATTCTATGACAGGACGTACGTACGTTTTGTATATTTTGATTATATTGTCTGGTTAGGTTCTATATTTTTTTTGCGAGTTTGACTTCATGCATAATTTGTGCATTTCCAAATTTTTCTTAATATATTGTTTGTGTTTAACCCAAGTAGCTTGGAATCATAGGTTAAACCGAGAAATTTTGTTGATGTTGTGGTCTGGGTAAATGTTCCATCCATATATAATTTTGGTGGGTTATTTTTGTGGTTTTCTTTGCTTTAGGAACATTTATTTTTGACAGTATTCAACTATATTATTTAACTGGGGTTGCACATTTGTTGCTGATATAGATGGACATGTAGTTAACATGTGTTGTGGTAGATGTTTATTCCTCTTCACCACGTACAAGGAAAGCGAACTGGGGATTGTTCTTCTGATCCCAACGTGTCAAGGAGCAGTATATTGACTTCAGCTCTTGTTACTTTGCTGTTTATTTTGATCTGATAGTGTAATGTCGTCTTTATTGTTTGCTGGGAAGTTTCTTGTGTATAAAAAGAGTTATTTTCAAGGTGATTATTGACTATTTGTCAGTTTGATAAGACGGTGAATCGGTGTTTCTAAAATTTATTTCGAAAAAATTGTCTAGTAGGTTTGCTTTCTCTAGGTCAGTTTTTGCTGTGATAATATTGTATTTTATCTGGTGGAAAATAGTGGTTTTTTTGCTCAGTTTAGATATTTAACTTTCTTCCAAAAGCCATATGGATTATTTCTTGTTCTTATTTAAATTATTATAGAAATGTAGACAATTGTCAGTATATGGATGTTTTGTTTTTCCACTTCGTTTATTGATTAGGGTTTTTGTGTTTGATTGGTTATATATGATCTGAAACTTGGTATCGTTCAAGGATTAAACCATGTATTCTAGTGTAAGTTTCCATGAGTTGTAAGTGGGGATTAACTTACAGAGTCTAAGAGTGGTTAGAGTGGGTTTGGTTTTGAATAGTGATTACTACAGGCGGTAAGAGGAGAACGTCCAGAAACTTACTTTTAGTAGTGTCACTAGTACTGTGTGTAACATAATATTAATTGACTTACTTTTAGTAGTGTAACTAGTACTGTGTGTAACATAATATTAATTGACTTACTTTTAGTAGTGTCACTAGTACTGTGTGTAACATAGTATTAATTGACTTACTTTTAGTAGTGTCACTAGTACTGTGTGTAACATAATATTAATTGATTTGTAAACATTACTTAGTGAAATGTGTATTTTAAATGACACATAATTATTTGTTTCTAGTATAGTACTATTAATACTACTAAATACAACTGAAGTAATGTTATCTCACAGTCACATGTTTCACAAACTGCATGGTATATGAAAAGTTTTTTGTTATTAAATTAATAACATTATACAACATGAATTATTTCCTTTCATTTTGGCTAGATACTTAAAAATTGATAAAATGTTACATGGTAGTTTGTTTTAACTACTGAAGGAAGTACTGCTACTACATTCTAATGTGGCTAATTTTTGTCTTGCTTGCTAACTTTCAATAATTTCGGTTTCACATCAGGTTTACTTTTAGTACATGTCTATGTATTATTTAAAAATTTTATGTTCTTATGCTTATTCTTCTAGTCTATAAATTGGTTATCTTATATAAACTATAATGTTAACCACAGTAATAGAACTAGCATGTGATTTGATTTTATAAATAGTTGGTTGTTGCTTTTGTTTTACTGAAATAACATATAATGTATCATGGCTATATATACAAATTCTGTTAGATTGTGTTAATTGTTCTGAATGATGTTATTTGTTCTTACTTGATTTCTAGGTTTTTGTTTTGGTATATATAAAATTTGATCTAGAAATGTGACAAATACATTATTATCTTTTGAAGTTTTAAACGTTATTTGTGTTTAATAATTTATGAGTTAATTAAGGATGATTTACTGTTTCAATTATTATTGTCTATTGTAGTGGTGTAATAGTTCATTCTTTAGATGTATTCATGATTAATAAAAACTGGACTAATTTCTAGAGTAGATATATACATGAGATTGGCTTGATTAAAAAAGTCATTAAGTGATATTAATCTAATGTTATATTGATGGAAAATAATCATGTGACTTAGTTATTGTTTAATATATGCTTTTCCATCATACTTTGTAGCACTTGTGTGAAATTTGTTGTTGAACAATAACTTATATTTATAATATAAATTATTTTTAAAGTACCTTATGTTCACCACAACATTTTAATATGTTTTTATTTAAAGTACCTTATGACCACTACAAAAGTTTAATGTATTCATATGTTTTCATTTAAAGTACCTTGTGACTACCACAACAGTTCAATAATGGTTACATTTTCAGACACAACGAAGTTTATAAATGACGATCTTGAGACTTTGTGTAAAAGATCTTCACTACTAATCACACTAGTTACACAGTACACAACAGCC
>NW_013674807.1:0-3554 GCF_000517525.1 Limulus polyphemus
CGGTAGCTAAATCTCGTGTCGTGGTTACAATCGGTAGATAAACTTCGTGTCGTGGTCACAATCGGTAGATAAACTTCGTGTCGTGGTCACAATCGGTAGATAAACTTCGTGTCGTGGTCACAATCGGTAGATAAACTTCGTGTCGTGGTCACAATCGGTAGATAAACTTCGTGTCGTGGTCACAATCGGTAGATAAACTTCGTGTCGTGGTCACAATCGGCTCGATACATTCTTTATTTCTAATAACTCTTGATTCATCGTTGTAGAACACTTCACGATATGGCCTGACGATGGTTTTTGAAAGTTTCCTTTCATATGTCGGTAACTTTGCTATATAATAAAACAAAAAAATGTGTTTAGACACCAACTGTGTGTCAAACTACGTAATAGTTCATACTGATGCTTCTTAGCCAAACTACATATTTAACAACGCGTCATTTATATCTGATCAACACGTTTTAGTGTACAAAAAAACAGCCAAGTTACATAAAAGTGTAAATCCTGCAAAGATGTAACGTCATAGTGGGTAAGTTAAACAAGAAACAAAAATGGAGAATACTTGGTCGCCATTTTAATGGAACTGAAAAAAGCAGCAACGTTTAAATACACAAAACTTTATTCTAACATTGTTAGGATGGGAGGAAAATCTGCATTACCCGTTCCTGCATTCAACCACTCATAGGGTGGATGCATATATACGTCAGTAATGGATAATGAAGATTTTACTCCCATCCCAAATGCTCTTTATTTTCTGATCTTTTTTCTATCTCTACATTCCAACATTTTTTTTTTGCTAGTTTCCAAGACTTTTTTTTAACTATTAGCATTACTGGTGGCGCCATCTATTGGTTAATATACGTATTGAGCAATAGTAAACAATCCGTATCATTGCATATATTTTGGGCTGTAACTAACCTATCGTGGGTAACCTGGGGCTTTAGGTTGAAAAGACACATCTTAGGGAGTATGGAAGTGTTTTGGTGTGTAGACTGAGCATAGGCACATTGTGGTTTATTATTTACAACTGATTGAAAGGAAGAAAAAACGAGAACCGGACTCATCCCTACATATATATATAACATCTTCGTACGCTGACCCCTTTATCCTAACTTAACTGTTTCTGTACATGTAAAATGTGTGATCAGATATCACTGCATTGACAAGCAGTATAAGCTCTGTTACTTTACAAGTGTTAGAGACATGTAAAGTTTATAATTCATGAAAGAACAGTTTATATAGCTAAACATTTGGCACATGGAAACTAAGAGCTTGGATTCATTTATGAGTCTTATTAGACAAACTGCAACTATTTCTTTAATGTTAAGTTATTCTCATACAAAATGGTCAGATTTCCTGATTATACATGTTGTTATAAAATAAAGGAGCTTTTATTTTCATTTTGACTAAAACCTGAACACAGGGTTTAATCTGTTTGAACATTCTGATACTGAAAAAAACAAATAAAAAAACGTCAAGAAGACAAACGATAAAAATATTTGCATCTCTATAAAAACAGCGATATTTTTATACCACTGGTTGAATGTTTGTTTCTCTATAAAAACAGCGATATTTTTATACCACTGGTTGAATGTTTGTTTCTCTATAAAAACAGCGATATTTTTATACCACTGGTTGAATGTTTGTTTTTCTTAAGGTATAATACAGTTTAATATTGTATATTATTTTATAGTTAATTAAAACAACACATTACCCGAAGTGAGATTCAAACCCCAGATATCAGGGGACGCTACCAAGAGAGGTACAGTGTCTTAGACAACTACGCGTTTTTCCTAATTTCAGATTTTCCAACTGTGCATTTAAGACATTAGTTTTAACCTAGTGGCTATGAAGAGTAATTTATCGTTGAATTTACGAAACAATCCTTTTAAAAAATATTAACTATTTGTCAACAATCTTTAGTTCAGAGTAATATCTACTAGTGGACATTTTTTTGAAGCCTCTCCTCCTTTCTTCACTATACGTTTTGCCTCCTCAACATGGAGAACAATAATGTTATCAATGGTTGATTGCTTATTTTTCTTATCCAAAAACAAATATGAACTAATAGTGGGATTGACCGTCACATTATAACGTCCCCACGTCTGAAAGGGCGAGCAACAATTTAGTAAGGAAATAACTGGTCAATTTAAATAATATTATTTAGATTAAACTTGTTTGTTTGTTTATAGTTGAGCACAAAGCTACATGAAGGCTATCTGTTTCTAGCGTTATAAGTCCGTAGACATACCGCTGCGCCACTGGGGGGGGGTCGTTTACATTAAACCTAAATTAGTTATTCAACATATGGTATAGACATTTTAAGTGTCTGTCTTCTAACTGAATTCTGAGTAAAAGTACCTTCGTCATTTGTGTTGGCTATTCAGAGAAACAAGTTTTTTTTTCCCTAATTCACCTTTGAGTGGAATACTAATGAGAATATATTAAAATTGATGTTGCAACACCTTGTAGATGACAGTTCTAAGTTAGATTGATTTAAAGATGACATGTGGATGATTGGCTTACCACGCTTTTGTTGCAGGTTCACAACAAGTTCTTCCCAATGCTGTGTGGTTTCCCTGAAATAGAAATATTACATTTCGTTAAAATATGTTCTTAAAACAAAAGTACAGATGTGTTGGTAAATTAAACTTTATATGATGATAATTCATGTAGTGAACTTCGTTACTAAGGTTGAAATATGTTTTAAAGAAATAACCAAAATTTTAAAAGTCCTCATTTTTACAAATT
Source organism: Limulus polyphemus (assembly GCF_000517525.1). Taxonomy (NCBI): domain Eukaryota; kingdom Metazoa; phylum Arthropoda; class Merostomata; order Xiphosura; family Limulidae; genus Limulus; species Limulus polyphemus. The sequence continues at coordinate 2,749 of NW_013674807.1, forward strand.
TTATTTTAAAGCACCACCTGTCGAACAAATATAGAACTTTTCAAAGAAAGCATCATAATATAGATATTTACAACAACATAACAAGTAAAAATTGAGCAACAGACTTTAGACAAAGTGCTTCATATAAGCTGCCTAAAGCCGTTTATTCAGTGAAGACGGGACTTGTCCCCAGTAATATTGAGCAAATCAACAAATCTTTTCACCCCTCCCCCCAATATTTAAAAAAGAGGGTGTGTGAAAGCGTTTCAGAGAGATGTAGAGAGTCCGATAGCGTGGTATTTCTAGAGTTGTTGGTGTTTGTAGTTAAGCACAAAGCTACACAAAGGGCTATCTGTGCTCTTCCTACCACGGGTATCGAAGCCCGGTTTTTAGCGTTGTAAGTCCGCAGACATTCCGCTGTGTCACTGGGGGGGGGGGCTCTAGAGTTTTATAAAAGCTATAATTCTGTAATGTCCCCAGTATCAAAATTCAATGCGAGTCCTTTCAAGTTAAATAAAAACTAAATAAACCGTTGTTTTCAAAATATGGGGGCAACTGCTCCCCTTGAACCCCCCGTCATCTCGCCTATGTTCAGAGGTTTTACTAATTACTAGTAATTACTATGTAAACATCTGATGGCAAGGTAAAGTGATATCTGCCAGTGACTGAATTTTTTCGGCCCGGCATGGCCAAGTGGTTAGGGCGTGTTAAGGCCCCGACATGGCCAGGTGGTTAGGGCGCTCGACTCGCAATCTGAGGGTCGCGGGTTCGAATCCCCGTCACACCAAACATGCTCGCCCTTTCAGCCGTGGGGGCGTTATAATGTT
>NW_013674807.1:4554-8571 GCF_000517525.1 Limulus polyphemus
TTCAAAACAAACAAACAAACAAGACTGACTTTTTGAGCCACAGAAAAATATAAAATAAAGATTTTGTTTTTTTAAAAAGAGTCTAATACAGATTTGGTTGAACAAATATTTTAGAAATGATTTATAAAGTAAAACAAAATTCGATTAAAAAGATGTACAATTAAAGTTCTTATATTAACTAAATAACTTGATGGATAAAATATTGGTTGAACAAAGTGTTTGTTGATAAGTGTGTGTGTGTGTGTATACAATAACGTTTTCGAGAGTTAGTAGGGTAAATAAATTGTAGAATAAATATTGTATTAAAATAACAGTTTTTAGAATAAAGACTTCGATGAATAAAAACCCGTTAAAATTAACACTTTATTAAATAAATAGTTTGTAGAATGTAGAGTTTCATAAATCAGAAATTGAAACGTTGGATTGATTTCAGAACAGAAGGAAATAAATAAACAACAACAACAAACAGACTGATTTTTCCAACCAACGTGAAAGAGAACGTCGTACTGAGCCGAAGGATCGGGAAAGGATCGCTGGTATTGGTTGCTGAATGTTTGGAGTTCTCGAACGGTACCCTGGGAACTTTCTGTGTCTGAGTCGCAACCTGGAAGCCGACAGGTGGCATACGGTGTAAGATCATCTTCGTAGCCTGTAGAAACGAAAACGTCTAGAATCTGTTTATTTCTACGTCGTGAGTTTTAGCAGTCACATATTACATACGATTCACAATACATATCACCATCATCTGTGTATCTTACCAATCTAATTCGTATACAATTATTTACGTTTTCCATTAACTTGGCTGTGCCCCAAGTGGCTCAGCTTTGAGTCTACGGGTTTATAAAGCTAAAAAAATTGTTTTTCGTACCCTTGATGGGCTCAACACGTATAGCCCATTGTGTAGTTTTGAGTTTAATTACGAACAAATGTAACCAGACTAAAAAAAAGGTGTTGTTAAATGTTTAGCACCTTTAACTATATTGCATAAAGTTAATGTAGAAAATTTTTAACTGGTTTATCCGGGTTCTACGAATGGTCGAAACCCTGAATTTATTGTTACTAATAAATGCAGTAAATAATGTTTGAAACAGCTTGAAAAGTTGACCAATGAGAAACTCTCATATCGACCTCTGTGAGTTCACTTGTCACGTGAACCTGTAGTTCACATCAGCAACACCAGTATATAAAACATAATTAATTTTATCTCTTTTACTGTTCAGCACAAAGCTGAATAAGGTGCTATCTATGATGGGCCCACCTCAAGGATTGAACTCCGAATTTTAACTTTATAAAACCTCAAGCTTATCGCTGAGCCACCAGGAGGCCTCATCATAACACATAGTGCCAGTTAAATGAGCACCAGAATATTATCATCAGAACTTATAGGGCCCAACAAAAACCAGAATATTCTATAAGTTCTGATGATGCCCAACAAAAACCTCAACAAAAACCAGAATATTCTATAAGTTCTGATGATGCCCCACAAAAACCATAATATCCTATATTTACTGATGATGCCCCAAAAAACCCATAATATCCTATAAGTTCTGATGATGCCTAACAAAAACCAGAATATTCTATAATTACTGATAATGCCCCACAAAAACCAGAATATTCTATAAGTTCTGATGATGCTCCACAAAAATCTATACTCTTGATGTTGTTTTTCTCCTTAGTGCAAAGCTACACAAAGGGTTATTTGCACTCTGTCCACCTCGAGGAATCGAACCCCCGATTTTAACGTTGTAAGCCCGTAAAATAACCACTGACCCAGATGGTATCTTAACATTTAACATTGACAACAAACTGCCAAATGTTGCTTTAATTATTTACTATAATTATCAATTTTCAAAACGTTATATTTGAAGAATGGACAAAAGTTTAAAATAATAAATACCATGGATTGTGAAGTAGTTATTACTGACCATGGTAAAACCTGTCAAAACATGTCTGCTCGAACGAGTGCAAAAGGAATAATGTGTGCTAAGCCTAGTTTATGATTATTGCTAAACAATGTAATTTTTTCCCATTTCATTATTTGAAAATTACAGTAATTAAAAAAAATTATTTCACGTACGTATTGTAAAGTAACAAGGCAGTCACGTGATTTTAACTTTTGAAAGAATTTAAAAAGAACTGTGGAATAAAATAATTAATGTTCCTTGTTTAATATATGCAATAAAAACAGAAGTCTGCTATATTTTTATTAACATAAATTTTCTTATTCTTGTTATGTTTGTGATTTAAAGTCTGGTCCTGAACTATTCGTCAATATTTCAAGCATATTCAAACACATTCTTTCAACTTCAATTATTAATATTCAAAACAAAAACTAATGCCCTCTACCGGCACAATGGTCTTCTGGCGGAGGTAGAGCTTGATTGCGCTCCAGAGATGCGTCGTTACGCAATGGTCTCTGAACTTTTGACGCCCTCTGGTGGTAAGTAGGAACTTCCTGGTACTGAACCTCCTCCGTCAATTTCTTTTGACCTGTGCGGTGCTTCATAACTATACCTTGAGGACTCTGTCTGTTCTGGTCGTACAGTTCATCTGTGGATTAAAAAGAGACAAAACTACGGAGATATTCAGTGGCTTCACGTTTCGAATCTCGGACCCTTCAATCCACAGACCGACACGCTAACCACTAAGACTGGCCCGGCCGGATTTCACGAAAATTCGTATAGATTCATGTTAGTAGATAAATCTGTCTGATAATTAAGGACCCAGCCGATATTAGATTAATTACAATTTATTTACGCAGTAATAACTATCCTGTAATGTCCCTGGCTGTTTAGCGGCGAGTGTTGGAATTTATGTATAATATAGAAATTTAAACTCCTGCTAAACAAGTACACAAAATAAAACACAATCCAGCGTATCAAGCTCTATAAACCAACAACACCCGACTTTAGGTATATTCTTATGTTCTCACCTGGTTGTCGTCTTTTGAAACAAACACAGATTGCCACACCCAAAACGACAGTTAGAGCAACAGTAGCTGCAACAATTGGAATAATTATGTTCAGTTCTTCCCACTGTCTTCCAGGTCGGTGGTATCCTCCAACAGCTAACGGACCTATCGTAGCTAAGACAAATCTATTAAACACCCAATCTGGCACGTCACGATCCCATTAATTAACTAAGCCTAATCTAAAAAAACTGTAGGTCCAAAAGAACTCTGGTGTCGATTCTTGTAATCATGAAATAAGTATGTAAAATTATAAGAAAACTTATATTTACAGTAACACCAGCTTTACAAAAGATTCGCGAATCCTCAGAGGATTAGGGATCAGGCAAAATAAGCATATATAAGTAGTAGTAAACACGTATATATATATTTCTTTAACAGAATTACGTCAGAGAAAATAGTTTTGGGTGCACAAACTGTGTCATAACAAATATTTGGAAGTTTTCAAACTTACGCCACGTTTTCTGGAAACATGTTCGGTTGGTGATAGAAAATTAAAGGAGCAAACCGCGAAGTGAACGAGTTTATTAAACTTTTATAAACCGCGAAGTGGACAAGGTTAGTGAACTTTTATAAACTACGAAGTGGACGAGTGTAGTGAACTTTTATAAATCACGAAGTGGACGAGTTTAGGGAACTTTTATAAACTACGATGTGGACGAGTTTAGTGAACTTTTCTAAACCGCGAAGTGGACAAGGTTAGTGAACTTTTATAAATCACGAAGTGGACGAGTTTAGTGAACTTTTATAAACCGCGAAGTGGACAAGGTTAGTGAACTTTTATAAATCACGAAGTGGACGAGTTTAGTGAACTTTTATAAACCATGAAGTGGACAAGGTTAGTGAACTTTTATAAATCACGAAGTGGACGAGTTTAGGGAACTTTTATAAATTTATAAAATTTTACTAAACTCGTCCACTTCGTGATTTATAAAATTTTACTAAACTCGTCCACTTCGTGATTTATAAAAGTTTACTAAACTCGTCCACTTCGTGATTCACGAAGTGGACGAGTTTAGTAAAATTTTATAAACCGCGAAGTGGACGAG
>NW_013674807.1:9515-14105 GCF_000517525.1 Limulus polyphemus
ATAAATCACGAAGTGGACGAGTTTAGTAAAATTTTATAAACCGCGAAGTGGACGAGTTTAGGGAACTTTTATAAATCGCGAAGTGGACGAGTTTAGTGAATTTTTGTAAACTACGAGGTAGACGAGTTTAGTTTAGTAAACTTTTATAAACTACGATGTGGACGAGTTTAGTGAACTTTTATAAACTACGAAGTGGACGAGTTTAGTAAAGTTTTATAAACCGCGAAGTGGACGAGTTTGGTGAACTTTTATAAAAACATTTCATTAGCAAACTACGAACCTCAAAACTGCTTTAGAAACTTACAAAATGAAACAATTGGTTGAATAATCGCCAATTTTTTCTATATTTTTATTAAAAGAATGATGACGTTTCGAGCTAGCGAAACTGTACGATCTCACGAAGAGGGCTAGCTCGAAACGTTATCCTTCTTTTAATAAAAAAAACAAAAAAAAAACGTGGCGATTTTTCAACCTATTATTCAATTTTGTTATTTTCGTCGCCTATGTGATTTTAAGTATATTTTTAGAAACTTACGAGCCAAAGTGAGCAGTTTAAAAATTGAACAGTTATAACTTAATCCTCCATAAGTTCAATCTAGAGATTGAAGAACTTATAAATACCTCCATCAATGGTCAAAGTAGATATGTCATATTCTTTCACCGTGGAGCCAGCACTATTATGTGCTGTTACCCGTAACTTATACCACGTGCCTTGTGATAGGTCCTGTATTACCACGTGGTTGCGATGACCTTTCAAATCCGTTGTAGTAGTAGCCTTCCAGTCGTTACTGAAAAGACGTTTGTACCTGACAATAAATGAGTTAACTGGACATCCACCACTTTCCCAAGCGTTCATTTGTAGGCTGATGCACGTGGAGTTCGATGAAACAAAAGTATTAAGCGAGGGAGCGACTGGCGCTGTAAAAGACACAATAAATAAGACAATTAATTCTAATAAATATTAGAAAATTTTATACAACTTAGGATATAATTATATAAAAATACTTTAAGGCTTAGCTCTCTACTTAACCTTACCTCTTTTAACTCCACCAACTTGATTATTTACCAGTTATTGCCAGCAGGGTCCATATACATATCTAATCTATATAAATGAAAATGTACGTCGCGTCACATCACGCTAGATTTCTCGAAATAGGAGGAGTCATAACAGCCAGTGTGTGACACGTTACTCTTGATTTCTTGAAATAGGAGGAGTCATAACAGTCAAAATGTATTTATCCAGATAGAATAGTTCGATTACTGCCAGCCCATTACGATTTTAGTTACGGGGGTGCAAGGGTGCCGTGAAACCTTATAAGTGTTGTGAGTGTTGATATAATAAGTCTAAAGTAAAGACGTAGTGTGAGATCACCTAGCCTTGAGCCAAACTTAAATCGTTTCTGTATTAAGCTATTTTCTGTTATGTCACCAACGTTTTTAATAAACAAAAAACCTCTTTAATCAACGGAAACTCTAAATTAAGAAATCAACAAATATTTTTCCAGTTTTGTTGTTTATACATTTCATTTTATACTTTCAGTACACAGACTAACAACAATATTAGGTTATACTTTTGTTGCTAAGCAACATGAAATAAAAGCCATTGTTTGAACCTAGTTCTACCAAAACACACTGGCTTTTCTATACATTAGAAGTTGTTAATCTAACTTATTTTTAACGATAATTATTTTATGAATACACCACGAATTCATTTCATGAGTGATCTTAATTTTGATTGGCTCACAAATGAATTTACCGACGTTTGGCTGCCTCGACTACACTTTTCTGCCTCTTTGTTGGTCAAGCTTGATTTCGCAAAATCTGTCTATTTCTGTTAGCTATGATATGTGAGGTTAGGGTATAGTATGGGGTGGGGGTGACAGTACTTGCCCCGTTAATTTTGTCGGGTTATACGCTAGTTAGTACATATTACTAACTTTTTCTGTTTTTGTCTGTTACATCACCAAGTCTAAATAGTTGGCCAAACAAATTCGCCGAGACTGATTACAATATTGATGTTATTTTTTTTTATGTTTATGTGCGACTCATGTTATTAGGAGCCCTGTCACGAACGGAGCCATGGACCTACGCAGACCGAATTGTTTTATTAAAGCAGTGTACGTGAGAAAGCACTGGGTATTTTCAACATTTTTAGCATAAGACGAAAATCATTTACAAATATTTGCGATTTCTATATAAACGTGTCTAACCTCAATTAGTTTGATAAAGTAACAATGTGCGACGTGAGATGGCGCTAATGCTGACCAATTCAAGTATTCTGACGAACATGAGCCATCTCCATCCTGTGTCTTGTTTCACTCGTTTCCTTCCAAGAGTCTTATATTTTAAATACTTTCTTGATGTAAGTGCTGGTTTTTGTCTCAGAAAAGTAATAGAAATATTTCAATGTTTCTTTTTAAATTTTAATAATGAAATTTATCTATACTAAGTTTCCATGAACACAAAAGACACAATTATCATTAATTTATGATTAAAACAAGCTGCCTATATTAAAAAGTAATTAATAGCGATAATTTTATATACTATTCTTACTGGATTCATCAGTTGGGTGCTCTCGCTGTTAGCAACGTTTTCGGCAGTAATCCCAATAATATCTCACAAGGTTGTTTGTTATTAAGCACAAAGTTACACAAAGGGTTATCTGTGTTCTGCCCACCACGGGTATCGAAACCCGGTTTCTAGCAATATAAGTCCGCAAACATACCACTATGTCACTGTGGGGGTGGGGGGCGTCTCACAAGGTTCACTTACCTTAGGAGAGTTTGGTACGACCTAATTAATATACTAACCTAGTGATGTAAAATAATGTTCATAATATATGTATATATAATAAAAATGAATATAAGTACATTTTATAGATTAAACATTTTAACTAATGTTGCCCACGAGATTATAGGATGTAAATGATAAACCACAAAATTACTTGTTTTACCTCATAAACTGATAATCTATCCCTTGAAATAAAATACACGCCACAGAGTGGAATCATACTTCTAACAGACACCATACGGAGAAAAAAACAAATCTTTTTGATTTTTACTTAAATACGTCAATATCTCATGTTTCTTTATTTTTCTTTTTTGATAAACTAAGCTAAGTGGCGCTAAAAGAAATAGAACCCATCTTTGTATCCTGAAGAGGTATTATTTCTAACCTCCTCCTCTTGTTCGAACAGACAAAATATCGCTGGGATCCCCCTCGCTTTCCACCCCAACAGCAGCGACCTGAATTTGGTACTTTGTTCCACAACTCAGATTTTCGACTGTGTACATGGTTTTTGAAGCCGGGGCCGTTTTGTTTTGCCACTGTCCAAAGTCTCTCTTGAACCGCACCCTATAACCTGGAAAGATATGCAATTCATTTGATAATTTATAGCACTTCTGTAAATCGTAAATTGTTTATGTTAGACATTAAACTAATACAAAACAAACATTATCCACGTTCTACGTTTGTGTGAAATGTTCGCAAAAACTTTCAATTTATCAGTTAATTTTCAAGGTAGTGAAGAAACAAATATTAACCTGAGCAAGGTGTTATTAAACAAGTCTTAACCTCAGCTTAACTTTTCCATCACAAAGTTTCTTTCTTCAAAGAGTGTAATGGTATTAGTTGAAAATCATTAAGAAACTGTGAATTACCAAAGTCGGCCTCAAATTTGTTTACTGTTTTTCATAAACATGTCTGTAGTATTGTATCAGCATTTTTAAACTTCGCGTCAATTTAGACAACGAAAAATTCTATATTAACAGATACATTAATAACAAACAAACAAAGACTTTCGTCTACCATTTAGAATATCTGGAGATAAAGACACAGGATTGGTTTGGTTATCTGTGCTGTGAGGCCTTAAATTTATCGCTGACCCACAGAAAGACGCGCTGGGGACAGATAAAATTATGGAGATTTTTTAAAGATAGATTACAAGTTAATAATTTTAGTGATTTTCGTTTAAAAATCAGTCTCAACTTTTTTGTACAATTTTTACTTAATTTCAATTTTACTTAATTATTTTGCTCAAGCTGCGAAACGAAAACACAAAGTAAGCAAAGAACGAAACGGAAAAATATAAAACAAATGGTGACTTTGTTTAAAACGAATTAAAGAAACTGAAAATGTGAAGTAGCTACAAGCATAATTTGGTTTTTTGATCATTTCGACATGCTCAGGTCTCGAAATTATTGTTTTTCGGCCACTGACCCGTCTCATGAGATTGACCGCGACGTGTTTATGAATATTTATTATTGCAGTCGAGAAAGCTGAGTTTCTGAAAAAGGTTTATAATACTTACAATGTATTCAACAAGCAAAAGTAATCTCGTATAATATGATTATTAAATAACCTGTTTCTTTATCGCAGTGAAGACGTATTGTTGTATATATACAACCAATAGTTTCTCAGTAATATTATGAAGACGTATTGTTGTATATATATAACCAATAGTTTCTCAGTAATATTATCAAGACGTATTGATATATATATAACCAATAGTTTCTCAGTAATATTATGAAGACGTATTGTTGTATATATACAACCAATAGTTTCTCAGTAATATTATCAAGACGTATTGAT
>NW_013674807.1:14999-16089 GCF_000517525.1 Limulus polyphemus
CTCAGTAATATTATCAAGACGTATTGTTATATATAACCAATAGTTTCTCAGTAATATTATGAAGACGTATTGTTATATATAACCAATAGTTTCTCAGTAATATTATGAAGACGTATTGTTATATATAACCAATAGTTTCTCAGTAATATTATGAAGACGTATTGTTATATAAAACCAATAGTTTCACAATAATATTATGAAGACGTATTGTTATATACAACCAATAGTTTCTCTTCTCAATAATATTATGAAGACGTATTGTTATATATAACCAATAGTTTCTCAATAATATTATGAAGACGTATTGTTATATATAACCAATAATTTCTCAATAATATTATGAAGATGTATTGTTATATATAACCAATAATTTCTCAATAATATTATGAAGACGTATTGTTGTATATATACAACCAATAGTTTCTCTTCTCAATAATATTATGAAGATGTATTGTTGTATATAACCAATAGTTTCTCAATAATATTATGAAGATGTGTTGTTATATATAACCAATAGTTTCTCTTCTCAATAATATTATGAAGACGTATTGTTGTATATATACAACCAATAGTTTCTCAGTAATATTATGAAGACGTATTGTTATATATAACCAGTAGTTTCTCAATAATATTATCAAGACGTATTGTTATATATAACCAATAGTTTCACAATAATATTATGAAGACGTATTGTTATATATAACCAATAGTTTCACAATAATATTATGAAGATGTATTGTTATATATAACCAATAGTTTCACAATAATATTATGAAGACGTATTGTTATATATAACCAATAGTTTCTCAATAATATTATGAAGATGTGTTGTTATATATAACCAATAGTTTCTCTTCTCAATAATATTATGAAGACGTATTGTTGTATATATATAACCAATAGTTTCTCAATAATATTATGAAGACGTGTTGTTACTGCTGTACGGTACAGCAGGCCAGGGCAGTTTACAAAATGTTTACCCCCTAGTGGCACAGCGGTATGTCTGCGGACTTACAACACTAGAATCCGGGTTTCGATACCCGTGGTGGGCAGAGCACAGATAGCCCATTGTGTAGCTTTGTGCTTAATT
>NW_013674807.1:16377-22035 GCF_000517525.1 Limulus polyphemus
AGTAGTTTCTCAATAATATTATCAAGACGTATTGTTATATATAACCAATAGTTTCTCAATAATATTATCAAGACGTATTGTTATATATAACCAATAGTTTCACAATAATATTATGAAGACGTATTGTTATATACAACCAATAGTTTCTCAATAATATTATGAAGACGTGTTGTTATATATAACCAATAGTTTCTCAATAATATTATGAAGATGTGTTGTTATATATAACCAATAGTTTCTCAATAATATTATGAAGACGTATTGTTGTATATGACCAATAGTTTCTCACTAATTTTGTGAAGACATACTGTTGTATTCAGGCTTTTATTTGTATATAAATATTTACGCTTGCTTGTCTTATTGTATCTCGTTTTGTTTTATTTGTATTGTATGAACATAATTAAGTAACGGTAGAAAGGCTTAGTTTGTGCAAATCAATATAATTGGTTATTCATTGCGCGAGGAGTTTTCTCCGTTGTAGTTATCCTCCCTCGATTAGGTATAGAAATTAAACTGTATTACAATATTGTAAGCGTCGCTACGCATACAATCTTACATTTGTAATGGTAGATGGCGCTTCTCGAAAGAACGAATGAATAAATTGTTTTATCACGAAGCTACAAAAGGGGGCTGTCTATCTGCGCTCTGCTTACAGCGGGGACACGAAACCCCAAAGTTTAGCGACATAAGTCGAAATTTTACCGCTGACCCTCCGGAGGACCCAACGAATAAAACGTTTCGTTATGTAAGCTAGAAATGAGTTATACTTATAATGTGAAATTACTCAGTTTGAGCTTCGCTACTTTACCTGATACCATTAGGTTACAAATTCATAACTTAGAGAAGTTTGAGGGATGACATTAAACATCCTTACTTGGAAGACTCTATGATAATTACATCTATCGGAAAGAAGAAAGAGGAGCTACATGCTGACCTGTGAGGCCTAACTTGAAACGAGGATCCATATTCCACGAAATCTGAACGCTAGAGGACGTGACCATGGTTACAGACAAATCTCTTGGAGCAGGAAAATCTGTTGGATGGGCAAACGAAGTTATAATAATTAAAATGATATAATAATGTGTAAATAGGTAGATCTAACCGAAATGTGGGTTTCTTTTATTAATATTTAACAAACAGAGAAAGATGACACTGTACTGTGAATTTAACTCGTATGAAAAACTGTAGTGTGAATTTCACTCTTGTGATATTGGAAAACTAACAGAGAGAGATGACAATGAAAATATAACAAATACTTTGGAACTGGAATATGTGTTTCATTGATAAACAGATCAATTTATCAACAGATAAACAGACATATAAAATAATCAAACTTTGTATGTCCGTAAAGAAACAAAAATTACACTCCTGTATCTGTTTTACTCACACGATGTGAACATGTTTATTGAAGTACAAGTCTTCTTAAAGTATCTGTCTATTTCAACAAGTATTTCATCTAGATAGTCAATAACAGATCTTACCTCTGCCAGGAATGTATTGCACTAAAAAAGAAAAGAAAACATGTTATTATTATTTCGCTGAGTTTGCGTTAAAGTATTTCACATTCTTTCAAGAGATTAAGTTTCACAACGTTATATTATAATAACTAAACTAATAGTTTCAGTATTAACTTGACGTTTCACCTAATTTTGTTACTAAACTAATAGTTTCAGTATTAACTTGACGTTTCACATAATTTTGTTACTAAACTAATAGTTTCAGTATTAACTTGACGTTTCACCTAATTTTGTTACTAAACTAATAGTTTCAGTATTAACTTGACGTTTCACCTAATTTTGTTACTAAACTAATAGTTTCAGTATTAACTTGACGTTTCACATAATTTTGTTACTAAACTAATAGTTTCGGTAAAAATCTTGACGGTTCACTAATTTTGTTACTAAACTAAGAGTTTCAAACGTCAAGTTTTTACCCACTAATTTTGTTACTAAACTAAGAGTTTCGGTAAAAATCTTGACGGTTCACTAATTTTGTTAGTAAACTAAGAGTTTCGGTAAAAATCTTGACGTTTCACTAATTTTGTTACTAAACTAAGAGTTTCGGTAAAAATCTTGACGTTTCACTAATTTTGTTACTAAACTAAGAGTTTCGGTAAAAACACCCAGTAATATGCATTCGTTGCCAAAAGGAATCCCTCTTTTTTTCCCTCATTTTGTAGCCGAATGATTATTTTTTGAATGAGACAAAAAGAAAGTAACAGATATTTCGTACAGTAAATAAGGGCAACATTTCATGTTAAGCCTAACATCTCAACAAGAGACAGAAATCTAGTTTAGTGGACCACGTGTTTAGAACGAGTCGTACAACGCTTGAATTAAGAACATTTTATGCAATATAGTCAAGTACAATACATCTAGTGTGTTTTTTACGGGTCCTCATCTCGTTTATCACAGCCTTCACACACGACACAAAGAAGATTAATCAGATTTCTGTACCTTGAACATTTAACACAAATACGACTTCGTCAGCTCCATATTCATTACGCGCCCGACACGTGTAGTTTCCAGAATCGCCTTCCTCAGCACTAAGAAGCTCGAGGGAGCCGTTGGTTAGCACGTGAATTCCGCTTCCTCTTTCCACAATTGGTTGGCCCCTTTAAGTAACACAGCTCGTGTTTTTCAACAACTCTTTAATTAATCATCAAATCTCTGAATTACAAGAAACGAGAGAGAGAGAGAGAGAGAAGAAATAATTTCTTCAAAACAAGGGTAAAAGTTCAACAATAACTTAGTTCCCATTCTTCACCAAGAAACATAAACAAGTGTTTTGATTTATGCCAACGTTTCGTCATTAGGTATAAGCCTAAAATCAATTAGCAACTGTCTTATTTGCCCTGATGAAGCCCCAGTGACGAAACGTTGACTTTTAGATAAAATTAGTTACGTGTTTTTTTTAGGAGTTATAGGTCGTATTTTATTTATATTTTAAACAATGAACACAAAACTCTCAAGTTTGCACTATAAAATTTAAGCTTTTATAATAACTCGAATAGCACTTTTAAATATAACGAGTGAGTTAAGTGATCCAGACTTTCCCAGGTTATAATACAAAAATCACAGGTATGTGGGTAAAAAATGTTATCGGTAGACTGTACCGAAATGTCGTAGTCGTCTACGAAAGTTTCCACCCAGAGAAATTGGAATTTTTCTATTGTAACTTGGGATCCGGTTTTTTATATTTTTTTCGAACATAATATTTCACACATTCTTTGAAGTCTATAATTTATTGGTACTGCTTTACCTGAACGCCCACTGTCTGTGTGGGGCTGGAATTCCCACAGCTAAACACGGAAATTGAACTGTTGTTCCGCGGCTAACTGTCACATGCTCAGGAAAAGAGGCAATTCTAGCAGGTACTGTATATAAATAAAAAAATAACAAAAAATCGACTTGTCAATTAATGTAACAGCTCTTTATAATGAACTGAATAATTCAAGGAATACATTATATACTGAAAATAAATCTTGTTTTTTTTAATTTTGTCGTTTAAGAAAGTGTTACGAATTATAACGCCCCCCCCCCCCCGGTATGTTTGCGGACTTACAACGCTAGAAACCAGGTTTCGATACCCGTAGTGGGCAGACCAAAGATAGCCCAGTGTGCAACTTTGTGCTTAATTACAAACAAACAATTTATAAACAGTAGTTCGACCAACGTAAGGAAATATAGCTATAAAATCTGAGGACTGAGCATGTGGCGCGAAGACATAACGACCTTGTTATATTCATTTTCGCCCTGAACGTATTAATATAACGTGTGAGGAACTGAACGTATTAATGAAACGTGTGAGGAACTGAACGTATTAATATAACGTGTGAGGAACTGAACGTATTAATGAAACGTGTGAGGAACTGAACGTATTAATGTAACGTGTGAGGAACTGAACGTATTAATGTAACGTGTGATGAACTGAACGTATTAACATAACGTGTGAGGAACTGAACGTATTAATATAACGTGTGAGGAACTGAACGTATTAATATAACGTGTGAGGAACTGAACGTATTAATAGAACATGTGAGGAACTGAACGTATTAACATAACGTGTGTGGAACAGAACGTATTAATATAACATGTGTGGAACTGAACGTATTAATATAACATGTGTGGAACTGAATGTATTAATAGAACATGCGAGGAACTGAATGCATTAATATAACATATGTGGAACTGAATGTATTAACAGAACATGTGTGGAAGTGAACGTATTAATATAACATGTGTGGAACTGAATGTATTAATATAACATGTGTGGAACTGAACATTTTAATAGAACATGTGTGGAACTGAATGCATTAATAGAACATGTGAAGAACTGAACGTATTAATAGAACATGTGAAGAACTGAACATATTAATAGAACATGTGAGGAACTGAACGTATTAATAGAACATGTGAGGAACTGAACGTATTAATAGAACATGTGAGGAACTGAATGTATTAATGTAACATGTGAGGAACTGAATGTATTAATGTAACATGTGAGGAACTGAACGTATTAATGTAACGTGTGAGGAACTGAACGTATTAATAGAACATGTGAGGAACTGAATGTATTAATGTAACATGTGAGGAACTGAACGTATTAATGTAACATGTGAGGAACTGAACGTATTAATGTAACATGTGAGGAACTGAACGTATTAATGTAACATGTGAGGAACTGAATGTATTAATGTAACATGTGAGGAACTGAATGTATTAATGTAACATGTGAGGAACTGAACGTATTAATATAACATGTGTGGAACTGAATGTATTAATAGAACATGCGTGGAACTGAATGTATTAATAGAACATGCGTGGAACTGAACGTATTAATAGAACATGTGAGGAACTGAACGTATTAATGTAACATGTGAGGAACTGAACGTATTAATAGAACATGTGTGGAACTGAATGTATTAATGTAACATGTGTGGAACTGAACGTATTAATGTAACATGTGAGGAACTGAACGTATTAATAGAACATGTGTGGAACTGAATGTATTAATGTAACATGTGAGGAACTGAATGTATTAATGTAACATGTGAGGAACTGAACGTATTAATGTAACATGTGAGGAACTGAACGTATTAATAGAACATGTGAGGAACTGAACGTATTAATAGAACATGTGAGGAACTGAACGTATTAATAGAACATGTGAGGAACTGAACGTATTAATGTAACATGTGAGGAACTGAACGTATTAATAGAACATGTGTGGAACTGAATGTATTAATGTAACATGTGAGGAACTGAATGTATTAATGTAACATGTGAGATTTTAATCATATTTATACGATCTAAAGAGTTCTCTCGCTTCACCAGCTTCGGCGTTGCACATCTAGAAACTTTGAACCATCGTACTGCATATAGACAACTCAATTGATGAATTCTGGTGTTGAACGAAAAGGCTCTCGGGTAACAACATAAGTCGAACAAAAGACCGATCTGAAATGCCACTTTCAAGTTATTAATAGCGTAATTAAGAGAGGTGAAAAACATCGCCAGTGAAACGCGATTTTCACGACTTATTGCCCGAAATGAGTTTTTTGGCATCCCATAATTTGGTGTTTTATACAGCAGCACAGACTTTCTTGTATTACACAGAAATAGTATGTAACTCCAAACTAGGCCCGGCATGGTCAGG
>NW_013674807.1:22785-26823 GCF_000517525.1 Limulus polyphemus
CCCCAGATCTGATCTACAAGACTACACTGCAATAATTGATCAGGAATACATCCCAGACCTCAACTACAAGACTACACTACAATAATTGATCAGGAATACACCCCAGATCTGATCTACAAGACTACACTGCAATAATTGATCAGGAATACATCCCAGACCTCAACTACAAGACTACACTACAATAATTGATCAGGAATACACCCCAGATCTGATCTACAAGACTACACTGCAATAATTGATCAGGAATACATCCCAGACCTCAACTACAAGACTACACTACAATAATTGATCAGGAATACACCCCAGATCTGATCTACAAGACTACACTGCAATAATTGATCAGGAATACATCCCAGACCTCAACTACAAGACTACACTACAATAATTGATCAGGAATACACCCCAGATCTGATCTACAAGACTACACTGCAATAATTGTTCAGGAATACATCCCAGACCTCAACTACAAGACTAAACTACAATAATTGATCAGGAATACACCCCAGATCTGAACTACAAGACTACACTGCAATACTTGATCAGGAATACATCCCAGATCTGAACTACAAGACTACACTGCAATAACTGATCAGGAATACACCCCAGATCTGAACTACAAGACTACACTGCAATAATTGATCAGGAATACATCCCAGATCTGAACTACAAGACCATCAGAATCACATCACTATTTTATGGCGGTGGACTAAAATCGTAACACTACGTTGTAATTACTGGATCAAAAACAAATCCAACACTATTTGCAGAGCAGTCACGGTTGTTGTAAAACGCCATTTTGATATATTTTAGTCTACCGCTACAGCATTAACCCGAAAACGCCATTTTGATATATTTTAGTCTACTGCTACAGCATTAACCCGAAAACGCCATTTTGATATATTTTAGTCTACCGCTACAGCATTAACCCGAAAACGCCATTTTGATATATTTTAGTCTACTGCTACAGCATTAACCCGAAAACGCCATTTTGATATATTTTAGTCTACCGCTACAGCATTAACCCGAAAGCAGCAGAATCATAATAAAAAATGAATTTTGCAACTAAAACATTTTTTGTTTTCGATATGTGGTAAAACTCTGGATTTCGAAACTGGCGAACTGGGTTCGAATCCGTGTGATACCACAAAATATTTTCCACTTTTTAAGCTGTGGGTGTGTTATAACACTGGATGGTGGGTGGTACTTTACTGATAATCGGTTGTCTGTCCTCTACTTATTAATTGTGTTAAATTAAAATATTCAAGTTATCCATAGACTATCTAGGTCATAGGCTACGTTATAAAATCTTAACTCCAGGTGAAGTAAACTAATCAAGTGTACGTTCTCTACTGACATCTTTATCAAGACAACCCATGTTGTTTAGCACCAAGTGTACGTTCTCTACTGACATCTTTATGAAGACAACCCATGTTGTTTATCACCAAGTGTACGTTCTCTACTGACATCTTTATCAAGACAACCTATGCTGTTTATCATCAAGTGTACGTTCTCTACTGACATCTTTATCAAGACAACCCATGTTGTTAAACACCAAGTGTACGATCTCTACTGACATCTTAATGAATACAACCCGTGTTGTTAAGCACCAAGTGTACGTTCTCTACTGACATCTTAATGAATACAACCCGTGTTGTTAAGCACCAAGTGTACGATCTCTACTGACATCTTTATCAAGACAACCCATGTTGTTAAACACCAAGTGTACGTTCTCTACTGACATCTTTATCAAGACAACCCATGTTGTTAAGCACCAAGTGTACGATCGCTACTGACATCTTAATGAATACAACCCGTGTTGTTAAGCACCAAGTGTACGTTCTCTACTGACATCTTAATGAATTCAACCCGTGTTGTTAAGCACCAAGTGTACGATCTCTACTGACATCTTTATCAAGACAACCCATGTTGTTAAGCACTAAGTGTACGTTCTCTACTGACATCTTAATGAATACAACCCGTGTTGTTAAGCACCAAGTGTACGTTCTCTCCTGACATCTTAATGAATACAACCCGTGTTGTTAAGCACCAAGTGTACGTTCTCTACTGACATCTTAATGAATACAACCCGTGTTGTTAAGCACCAAGTGTACGTTCTCTACTGACATCTTAATGAATACAAACCATGTTGTTAAGCACCAAGTGTACGTTCTCTACTGACATTTTGTCAAGACAACCCATGTTATTAAGCACCAAGTGCACGTTCTCTACTGACATCTTTTCTGGTTATTTTTGTATGAATCAGTGAATGTATATTTATTAATAGATTAATAATTAAAAATTTTCCTTTGATATTATGTTCTCCTTGATCTTCATTTAGCACAACAAAAACAGGTGTTACTACGAGACACAACTCATAAATAAAATAGCATTCTGAGATTTGTTTTCGGCAATACAAAATTACGGAATCCCTTACCTGACGTCCACGAGATGACCACCTTTTATACAATGTATACTGTTCGATAACTCCATTGGGCTGAAATGGCAGTTTCCATGACACCAGGATCGCATTGGATAACATGGGAAGAGCTTTTATATCGGCTGGAGCACTAGGAGCTGGAGAAGATAATGGATGTCGGATCATTAAGTTCATGTAATGTAAATATTATGGTTGATGGATGTCGGATCATTAAGTTCATGTAATGTAAATATTAAGGTTGAAGGATGTCGGATCATTAAGTTCATGTAATGTAAATATTATGGTTGATGGATGTCGGATCATTAAGTTCATGTAAATATTAAGGTTGAAGGATGTCGGATCATTATGTTCATGTAATGTAAATATTATGGTAGAAGGATGTAGGATCATTAAGTTCATGTAATGTAAATATTATGGTTGATAGATGTCGGATCATTAAGTTCATGTAATGTAAATATTATGGTTGATGGATGTCGGATCATTAAGTTCATGTAATATAAATGTTATGGTAGATGGATGTCGGATCATTAAGTTCATGTAATGTAAATATTATGATAGATAGATGACGGATCATTAAGTTCATGTAATATAAATATTACGGTCGGTGGATGTCTGATCATTAAGTTCATGTAATGTAAATATTATGGTAGATGAATGTCGGATCATTAATATCATTCAACGTAAGTTGTTGTGGATAACACCTGAGTTTTTTATATGACATTCGAATAGCAGGAAATACGATACAATATTTACTGTATGTTTGACTTTGATGTATAACTTGAGACACGTGTATATTGAGATGCTTCTTGCAGTTATATGTGAAGGATATGATTTTTCTTTTCCACTAGTAACAATTGGGCCAGTCTCCTGACACTAGAGGGCGTCTATGTCGTATTTAACATTAAAGAGGGAATGGTTTACAGTGAGTATCGATCGTATTAAGACTCATATATCAGAAACCACTGGAACCAATATCGTCTATTTGTATTGTTTTTGAACCGAAATATTGTGATTAGTTTTAGTCGGACCTTCGAGAAGACATCTTAATGGACCAAACATGCGTCTTCTTTTAAAGAGGAACTCAAACTTTAGAGTAAAAGATGTATATACATGCTCCTCCGTGCCACCCGTTAGAAACTTCAACAGGACATGTTTATGATATGGCAACCCGACTAATATTAATTGGTTCCTTTGTACATTAACCCATTCTTATAGAATAATATTATAAATTTCAGCAGAGTACTGTGTGATATGGTTCAACAATAGAATGTACAGTACCGTCCGGTAAGGTTCTACAATAGAATGTACAGTACCATCTGGTAAAGTTTAACAATAGAATGTACAGTACCATCCGGTAAAGTTCAACAATAGAATGTACAGTACCATCTGGTAAAGTTTAACAATAGAATGTACAATACCGTCTGGTAAAGTTTAACAATAGAATGTACAGTACCGTCTGGTAAAGTTTAACAATAGAATGTACAGTACCGTCTGGTAAAGTTTAACAATAGAATGTACAGTACCGTCTGGGAAAGTTTTACAATAGAATGTACAGTACCGTCTGGTAAAGTTCAACAATAGAATGTACAGTACCGTCTGGG
>NW_013674808.1:0-3026 GCF_000517525.1 Limulus polyphemus
CTGATAGCCCTAGAAGGTGTGACGTGCACTGTAATTATTATTATTGGTAAAGTATTTAAATTAATACTCAATACTCAAACAAGAAACCTGATAGCCCTAGAAGGTGTGACGTGCACTGTAATTATTATTATTGGTAAAGTATTTAAATTAATACTCAATACTCAAACAAGAAACCTGATAGCCCTAGAAGGTGTGACGTGCACTGTAATTATTAATTTGATGTATCTAATTATTATGGTAATTCCTGCATATACATACACACGCGATCTTATCAGGTGGTATTTAACAGACATGAATATATTTCGGATTGGGACATTGTTCTGGTTTTATTTTGATGTGAAGGCTAACTTTTAATCGTTCCCCACCATTTCCCTTTACCAAAGAGTAATATAAACTTTGGTCAACTCGAAATATTCTAATTCTCTTTTCTGCTTGTTTGTTTGTTTGTAGTTAAGCACAAAGCTACACAATTGGCTATCTGTTCTCTGCCCACCACGGGTATCGAAACCCGGTTTCTAGCGTTGTAAGTCCGCAGACATGCCGCTGTGCCACTGGTGGGAGGGCATTCTCTTTTCTAAAGTCCACCCATGGGTTAGTGGTGAATTTACGGACTTACAACGCTAAAATTCGGGATTCGGTTCCCCCTCAGATTGCCCATTGTGCAACTTTGTGCTTAAAACAACAACAACAACTTGTTGATAAAGTCCCCCGGGGGTTAGCGGTAAGTTTACGGACTTACATTGTTAAAATTCGGGTTTCGATTCTCCTCGATGAACAGAGCGCAGTCAGCCCATTTTTCAGTAGCTTTGCGCTAAAAGCAATAGATATAACTTTTTTTCTAGAGAACTCTTACCTAGTGATATGAGGTGGTTCTGTGGTTCTTTGTTTCAACTACTTCCGATACCAAAAGTTTGTTTGTCTTTGAAGGATAACGCCGTTAAAAACCGGGTTTTGATACTCGCAGTGAGCACAGCACAAAGCTACACAACAGACTATTTGTGCTGTGCTCACTGCGAGTATCGAAACCAGAATTTCAGCGTTCTAATCCCTCTGATTTACCGCTGAGCCTCGAGGGGGCGCAGCCAAGTAAGAGTAATTTTAATTTTGTAATATTTATTGTGTAAATTTAAATAACTGTAGGAAAAAAAGATGTGTATTATACGGCGTTAGGACGCCCTCCTCCAACTCTTGTTCATTATATGCGGCCCTTTTTTTTTCTTTCATAAACTGTCAGTTACTTATTCTGTCAGTAGCGAAATCTAAAACCATGATTTATTGGTTTATATGTATTTGTAAATTAAGTATGATTCTAATGATGGGCCCTGGCATGGCCTGAGGCTAGAACGCTAAACTCGCAATATGCGGGTGACCAGTTCGAATCCCCAGTCACCGAATATGTTCGCCCTTTCAGTTGTGGGAGCGTTATAATGTGATGATCAATCCCACTATTCGTTGGTATCCCTAGAGTTGGCGGTGGATGTTGTTAACTATCTGCCTTTTCTGTCGGCTATTACTGCTATATTAGGGAGGGCTAGCGCAAATAGTCCTCGTGTAGCTTTGCGCGAAATTCAAACCAAACCAATGTTAATGATATTAAAGAATCCAAATTTCAGAAATCAATAAGAATGAAACAAACCTCTAGGTTCATAAAAAAAAAACTTCTTACTTCTAGTTTCTAAACTTCTTACAGTACAAACCAACTACCGACCTTTTTCGTCTCATGGTTCATTTCCAAGTGCACGTTGAGAAAACTAAACACCATTTACAAACCATAGTCCAGACTCTGGGTACTTTGGGGGCATCGAGTAGAACTGGACTTTACATTGTAATATCATGTGAAGCCACATATCAGTTACCAACTTTACCATCATCAGACTCTGGGTACTTTGGGGGCATCAAGTAGAACTGGACTTTACATTGTAATATCACGTGAAACAACGTATCAGTTACCAACTTTACCATCATCAGACTCTGGGTACTTTGGGAGCATCAAGTAGAACTGGACTTTATATTGTAATATCATGTGAAGCCACGTATCAGTTACCAACTTTACCATCATCAGACTCTGGGTACTTTGGGGACATCAAGTAGAACTGGACTTTACATTGTAATATCATGTGAAGCCACATATCAGTTACCAACTTTACCATCATCAGACTCTGGGTACTTTGGGGACATCAAGTAGAACTGGACTTTACATTGTAATATCATGTGAAGCCACATATCAGTTACCAACTTTACCAACATCAGACTCTGGGTACTTTGGGGGCATCGAGTAGAACTGGACTTTACATTGTAATATCATGTGAAACCACATATCAGTTACCAACTTTACCATCATCACAAGTTGAAAGCCGTCTAGCTGCGACAGTCCAGCCTGATTAGACATCCTTTTATCATAATGACAAACAACAGTCCATATGTAGTCTACTTGTTCTGGATTGTGATTAATGTATTAATATTTTATTTTTTACTATGATTTCTTGTTTGCGAATGAACGTGTTTTCCCTACTGCTCACTAATATTATTGTCTTAATTTTATTTCATAATTTACTTCCTTGATATTTGCCCATTCCTTCTCGGTGTTTTACTCGTCTTCATGTCCTCCAATATATTCAATATTGTATTAAATTTGTACTTGTATATATCAGTACACGTTATTTTCGTATTGATGGAATAAATGTATTCTTGTAAAGAAATCATTTTTCATCCTTACCACTGTGTTTGTTTTCATTAGTAGACTTGGTTGTTGTTTACATCAGGTTAAACACGTTCCACCTCTCCATGCACACAAGTATGATCTTTGCCTTTACACTCGAGTGAGGAACTGCTCCCTCCTTCCCCTCCCCGACTACGTTCCACCTCTCCATGCACACAAGTATGATCTTTGCCTTTACACTCGAGTGAGGAACTGCCCCCCCCCCCGACTCTAATCTCTTCACTTTCATATATCAGATTGAGGCACGTTCTCTGCCCTTCATCCTCGACACACTCGTATATCTCTATGTTCGTATGAACGTAAAGAC
>NW_013674808.1:4012-6695 GCF_000517525.1 Limulus polyphemus
CCCTTCATCCTCGACACACTCGTATATCTCTATGTTCGTATGAAAGAAAGACAGGCACGTTCTCTGCCCTTCATCCTCGACACACTCGTATATCTCTATGTTCGTATGAAAGAAAGACAGGCACGTTCTCTGCCCTTCATCCTCGACACACTCGTATATCTCTATGTTCGTATGAAAGTAAAGACTCATGCTTTCTTCTGATTGCATGACCGAAAGTACCGGTACTCCCCTCTTGTTGTAGTGAACATAAGTACCGGTATTCCCCTCTTGTTGTAGTGAACATAAGTACCGGTACACCCATCTTGTTGTAGTGAACATAAATACCGGTACTCCCCTCGTGTTCTAGTGAACATAAATACCGGTACTCCCCTCTTGTTGTAGTGAACATAAGTACCTGTACTCCCCTCTTGTTGTAGTGAACATGAATACCGGTACTCCCCTCGTGTTGTAGTGAACATAAATACCGGTACTCTTCTCTTGTTGTAGTGAACATAAATACCGGTACTCCCCTCGTGTTCTAGTGAACATAAATACCGGTACTCCCCTCGTGTTGTAGTGAACATAAATACCGGTACTCCCCTCGTGTTGTAGTGAACATAAGTACCGGTAAACTCCTGGGCATTGTATTCGGTCTTATTGTAGCACCATAAAAGCGAAGACTGAAGTGAATTAATGTTCGAAACCTGCAAATATTACGTGACATTTGTTTTAGGTTTAGCGGATTGAAACCTACAATACAATAAACAAAAAACATCATTGTAGGTTGTACTGTATTGTTTTCATTTCATACCTACAATATAATAAACATAGAACATCATTGTAGGTTTTACTGTATTGTTTTCATTTCATACCTACAATATCATAAACAAAGAACATCATTGTAGGTTGTACTGTATTGTTTTCATTTCATACCTACAATATAATAAACATAGAACATCATTGTAGGTTTTACTGTATTGTTTTCATTTCATACCTACAATATAATAAACATAGAACATCATTATAGGTTGTACTGTATTGTTTTCATTTCATACCTACAATATAATAAACATAGAACATCATTGTAGGTTTTACTGTATTGTTTTCATACCTACAATATTATAAACATAGAACATCATTGTAGGTTTTACTGTATTGTTTTCATACCAACAATATTATAAACAAAGAACATCTTTTGTAGGTTTTACTGTATTGTTTTCATACCTACAATATTATAAACAAAGAACATCTTTTGTAGGTTTTACTGTATTGTTTTCATACCTACAATATTATAAACATAGAACATCATTGTAGGTTTTACTGTATTGTTTTCATACCTACAATATTATAAACAAAGAACATCATTGTAGGTTTTACTGTATTGTTTTCATACCTAAAACAAGGAACCAATAATCGACAAATATCGGTTTAGAACGAATTTCAAACAAGTACAAATAACGAACGATTTCCTGGTAATTTGTCTGTTTCCAGATAAACGCTACACAAAATTATCAATTAAACACTTGGAGCAAAACGACTTTTAAGTGTAAGTAAATGTAAAAAGAAAGTGAGTAAGTTAAATTCGGGCGGTATAACATTCTTAATAAACGGAAAACTCAACGATTACGATAGCTAAACTTAAATATTTGATAGAACAATAACGTACGTAAATCTAAAAATCTAGTACATTCAGCATTATTGAGTTGTGAATAGCAGAAGAAAAACAAGTGGCTTAAAATACGTTTAGAACAAGACTAAACTTGCAAACACGGCACAGCAGAAGAAGTTACAGATGTGTTTACAACATGACTGGTGAAAAATAATAGAATTAATCTTTTTAAGTGCTTCGAACAAGTCTGAATTTGCATACTTGAAGATGAGAGCTATTTAGTAAGAAGATTGGAGGTGTTCGCAGAATAAAAAAGGGTGTGTTATTTGTAAATGTTTGAATTAAATATAACAAAAGCGATCGATAAAACAACCAAACAAACATTTTTAAAATAATAATGGAAATCATTTTAAAAATCTCTTAACGATTTTCTAAGTGTATCTTACCTCAAATTCGAGATACGAAAATGTCTATAATTCAAAAATGACTCTCTTCTCCTTTCAAGTTCATAGATACAAATGATCTAGTCTTACAATATATGCCGTTTTGTATTTACGCCACATAATAGACCATTTCAAGCTTCCTAATTCCATCTGACAGAGGACGGACCAAGTCTAATAAGCACTGAAATTTATACTATTAAAAAAAAACAACGTGTTTCAGTCAGTCCGTGCGTGTTAGCTCACATGGAAACCCAATATTCCTATTGGGTAATAGTACAGTGGTACTTTTATGTTTATACGAGTACAAAAGTGTATGGCATTTAATTAACGTGCATTGTTCTATACTAGTGCAAAACTAAGAGGTTTATAACACTAACTTTAAAGACAACTACTTCAGTAGCATAAACAAACACGCAAGGAAACACATTAAGCTAATTATTCATCTTTCCGTCGCTTATAGATAACAAAATACCATTAAATCTCAATACAAATTCCAACAGGCACCTAAAAATCAACAGTTAGGCCTAATTCGGTGACAAGGAACCCACTTTGAGACTAATAATGGCTGGAGACGGCTTGAATGGGTAATGAAGAAAAACTTTAATATAAGTTTATGTTATGCTGTTATGTTAAACTTATATTAAAGTTTTTC
>NW_013674808.1:7407-16374 GCF_000517525.1 Limulus polyphemus
ATTTGGGTTTAATAATAATAACGTTACTACTAAAATTTGGGGTTTAATAATAACGTTACTACTAAAATTTGGGTTTAATAATAATAACGTTACTACTAAAATTTGGGTTTAATAATAATAACGTTACTACTCAAATTTGGGTTTAATAATAACGTTACTACTCAAAAACGGGTTTAATAAATAACGTTACTACTCAACTTTGGGTTTAATAATATCGTTACAACTAAAAGACGGATTTAATAATAACGTTACTGCTAAAAGACGGGTTTAATGATATAGTTACTACTCAAAGAAGGGTTTAATAATAACGTTAGTACTCATAGGCGGGTTTTAATGATTTAGGACATATAAATAATTTCGATTGAACAGATAAAATGGATCTTTATTATTAAATTTTACAATCAGTTAGTGTAATTATGAAGTACGGTAGTACTTAATAGTAGAGATCGACAAGGTTTCCAAATAATTAAATCGCCGAAAAATCACCCTATCGAATTCCTAAACGGAAAAACGGCCATTCAAAGTATTGGTAACGATATATTATGTGCAGATATACTAATAACACGTTAAAAAAGGTCGCTAACATTTCCGGTATAACAATTCAAAAATTTCTAAAACAGCAACTTTTTCATGTACTACCTACCTACCTGATCACGTCAGCGAGGCTAGTCCCTAGAAGGCTCGGGCTATCGCTACAAGATTTCTCCAGCTTACTTCACTGGTCTGTGGGTATCTACTTTGATTTAAGTGGTAATCATATCATGCACGTACTTAAATATCTTTTCAACTTAATTCAAACCAACAGATGACGCTATATATCGCTGGATAAACACACGACAGTTCCTAAAGGTAAAGTATATACTTTATATAGGTATACCCTAAAAAGGTAACAAACAAGAGTATTAAAAATTATGAATTTTGAAATGTGTAGGAAACCTACTACAAAAAGTAATGAAGCTAGAATTAAAACCACTTTCACAGCTGACCCGGCATGGCCAGGTGGTTAGGGCGCTCGACTTGGAATCTGCGATTCGCGGGTTCGAATCCCGTCCCACCAAATATTCTCGCCCTTTCAGCCGTGGGGGCGTTATAATGTGACAGTCAATCCCACTATTCGTTGGTAAAAGAGTAGCCCAAGAGTTAGACAGTTTGTTGTAAAACATGAACTAATTAACAATACTAAAGTTAGACAATTTGTTGTAAAACATGAACTAATTAACAATACTAAAGTTAGACAGTTTATTGTAAAACATGAACTAATTAACAATACTAAAGTTAGACAGTTTGTTGTAAAACATGAACTAATTAACAATACCAAAGTTAGACAGTTTGTTGTAAAACATGAACTAATTAACAATACCAAAGTTAGACAGTTTGTTGTAAAACATGAACTAATTAACATTACTAAAGTTAGTGTATTTGTTTAAAATGCAAGTTAATGAATGAGGCGAAAGAAGTTTCATTGAAGTTTCACATATAACACAAAACATTCTTGTGATATTCACGAACATGTTTGTATTACTTCACATTTGTTTCTCTTGACGAGATTGTTATTTATTGCGTGTAATGAGTTACACTCCTAACGAGAATGCCAGGCGAAGTTTTGGATAAAAATAAATAAATCACAGATTCTCTTGAGCAGCGTGATATTTTATGTCTATGTATCTTATGTCTATGTATTTTATGTCTGTATATTTTGTGTCTGTGTATTTTGTGTCTGTATATTTTGTGTCTGTGTATTTTGTATCTGTGTATTTTGTGTCTGTATATTTTGTGTCTGTGTATTTTGTGTCTGTATATTTTATGTCTGTATATTTTGTGTCTGTATATTTTATGTCTGTGTATTTTGTGTCTGTGTATTTTGTGATATTTTCTTGCAAACCAAATTAGTACCCGAATGGCTCAGTGGTAAATCAGAGGGTTTATTACGCTAAGAATCATGTTTCGATACCTATGATGGGCACAGTAAAAATAGCCCATTGTGTAGCTATGTGCTTAACAATCAACCAAACAACCAAATAAAATTAATTTTGAAGTCTACGCATCGCTGCTTTTTTTTCACAAAAACTAAGTTGTTTGAAAATTATTATAAGATCTAACAATCTAATGAAACGGTACAGGAGTTGTAGTTGTCGACGTTGCTTTGAACTAATTTAACGTAGCTTGAGAAATGAATACACACTTAACAAGCTTTTAACATTATAGTAAGGCTTTCATTCAACAATAAGAAGGTCATCTTCCGAGAGGGGGCTTGGCTTAAGTGATCGTTAAGGGAACAAACTTCGTAAAATAGAAATTATTTGTTTGTTTTGAATTTCGCTCAAAGCTACACGAGGGCTATCTGCGCTAGCCGTCCCTAATTTAGCAGTGTAAGACTAGAGGGAAGGCAGCTAGTCATCCCCACCCACCGCCAACTCTTGGGCTACACTTTTACCGACGGCTGAAAGGGCGAGCATGTTTGGTGTGACGGGGATTCGAACCCGCGACCCTCAGATTGCGAGTCGAGCGCCCTAACCACCTGGCCATGCCGAGGCCCTAACCACCTGGCCATGCCGGATCAAAATAGAAATTACAGTTTAAAAAAAAATGCATATTACCCGTTTTAGATAATTGACAGTAATACTGTTAATTAATATTGACAGTAATAATATAAATAGGATAAAATAGGAAGGAAAAATACAAAATTTCAAGATGCTATAAACCCTGAAAGCATAGATGAATTTCTTTAATGACAACTTTTTTTTGCATTAAAATACAAATGTTTAATTAATTTAAGGATTTTCGTCGAATTCTTAGGAATTAAAAGTTTACTTAATAAATATTAAATATAATGAAACTGATTATAGTAGAAATAAACTATAATATTCAAACCTTGACCCTTATCAATAACACGTACCATCTACCTGCTATTTTAAGTAGAGAAGGAAAAATGTACCGCTGCAGGGGGCGTTGTAGATGTAGAAACACAAATATGTTTTAATTTTGGACTGACATATCATGTACTAGCTGAAAAAACAAAACGAAAATAAAACTGAAGTTTTTCCGTTGATGCCGAATAAGTCGTTTAAACTATAAAGACTTAACACCGTTTATTTTGGGCGTTGCTGAACAGAAACTATGCTAAAAAACAACGGGTGCTTCATGTCATCCAAATGCTAAGATGAAGAAACACACCAAAAATTGGCACCTGGTCAGAATCTGTATGTAGCTCAAGCCATTTGTGGTTAGGTTGTCAGCTATTTTCACGGGATGAAATAAGAAACTTGACGTGTGGGGGCGCTCGTCAACTAGACTGGCGAAGGTCTGAGAACAAAGGATTTCCACAGTGTGTGTGCGATATGAAGAAGCTTGTTCATTCAAAACCCTTACATTTCGAGTTTAATTCCTCTAATAGTTTACAAATTACATTTAATTTATTCGGCTAGGGACCTCACTTTGTTTTTTTTTCGTGTTCGTTCTTTCTTTTTTTCTAACTATTCTTTTATTTTCGACTTTTTTTTAGCTGAGTTATATATTTCTGATAAATCTCCTTCAGTTGTTTCTCTCTCTCTATCTTGTTCAACTTTAGACATAAACAAAATACTTGAAGTACGTTACCAGAGAGTGGGACGTAGGACAAAGTGGATTTTTAAAAGCAAAAACTGGGTCTTTTCCAAAACAATAGAATTGAGTTGAGCATAATTCAAGAAAAGCCAACAAATTCAATACTTTGCCATGACCCAGAAAACGGTCCCGAAACGTGTCATGATTATAAAACATAGTCATGGTTAAGTATGGTGAGTGTTGTCACAGCAACAAAACTTAATCTCTTCGTAATTTTATGTTCCCACACATCCTTACGTACATTTAGCATTGTCATAGCAACAGAGCTTAATAATCTATTTCTTGTGTGTTACTATGCTACTTATTTATTGTTGCTTTCATTAACAATCGGATATACTAGTTAGTATATCGAATGACATTATTTTTAATTTTGATTTATTATAATAATTTTATTATAAAGATTGTTTTGCATTGTTAGCTTAAAATATGTTATTTGGGACTAGTTTAAGTCTCCTAAGTTGACCAAATCTCGTCAGATATTAATGGATTTACGGCCGAAAATATCTTTAACAGTGAGGATACCCGACTAATGAAATAATGCATTTTAATATTTATAGAAATAAACGTAAGAAAAATATATTTGTTTCGTTATACTAACGACCAGGTGGATTTTCAGTTTCGTTCTATGTACATAGGTTTTTCTGATCAGAAGTTATGTCATAGTAACGAAGTATAATCACCTCGTTCTTTTAAGTTTGTAGTTAACGTATGTTGATCGTTGTCATAGTAACAAAGTATAATCATATCGTTCTTTTAAGTTTGTAATTAACGTGTGTTGATCGTTGTCATAGTAACAAAGTATAATCATATCGTTCTTTTAAGTTCGTAGTTACCATATGTTGATCATTGTCATAGTAACCAAGTATAATCATCTCGTTCTTTTAAGTTCGTAGTTAACGTATGTTGATCATTGTCATAGTAACGAAGTATAATCATCTCGTTCTTTTAAGTTCGTAGTTAACGAATGTTGATCATTGTCATAGTAACGAAGTATAATCACTTTGTACTTTTCTGTCCATAGTTAGCGTATGTTGATCATTGTCATGGTAACCAAGTATAATCATCTCGTCCTTTTAAGTTCGTAGTTAACGAATGTTGATCATTGTCATAGTAACGAAGTATAATCACTTTGTACTTTTCTGTCCATAGTTAACGTATGTTTATCGTTGTCATAGTAACGAAGTATAATCATCTTGTTCATTTCTATTCGTTGTCTCGTATTCTTGCGAAGTGTATTTTTTAGCTACGTGTATGTAAGAATATGGGTGGCTTCATTATTTTAAATGACTTTCAGAGTTAGAATTAACAATAAATGATATATGATCATAAATTCAATCAAATATTATATGAGACGAGACATAACACAAATAAAACTTAGTACAAACAGGACCGTGACGCTACTTCAAGAAGATAAGGTGCATACCCATCATCTAACTACCGTTTTGACGTGAAATAGCTACGTGATGTCACAGTGGATGAAGACGAAAGATGAGGGTGGGATATATAAACTTACTATCTTCGTTTTCGTTCCTTCTGGTTTTAGATAAATTGTTAAAAAGTATATTCTCGCTATCAACGTTAAAACACAGGAAAGACCGTTAAAAGATCTATAATACATGGAAGACCGTTAAAAGATCTATACACAGGGAAGACCGTTAAAAGAACTACAACACAGGAAAGACCGTTAAAAAATCTATAATACGTGGAAGACCGTTAAAATATCTATAACAAAGGGAAGACCGTTAAAAGATCTATAATACATGGAAGACCGTTAAAAGATCTAGAACACAGTGAAGTCTGTTAAAGCTACATTGATCAAGCAGCTACTATGATCTTAAAATAGATCTTTTAACGGTCTTCCATGTGTTATAGATCTTTTAACGGTCTTCCCTTTGTTATAGATATTTTAACGATCTTCCCTGTGTTATAGATCCTTTAACGATCTTCTTTGATGTTTAGTATTGTCTGACTTTAGTAAGAAACGTATTGTTACCTCTTTAGTTTACTTTGGTTGTTCATTATTGTCTTACTTTAGTAAGAAACGTATTGTTACCTCTTTGGTTTACTTGGATGTTCCGTATTGTCTGACTTTAGTAAGAAACGTATTGTTACCTCTTTAGTTTACTTTGGTTGTTCATTATTGTCTGACTTTAGTAAGAAACGTATTGTTACCTCTTTAGTTTACTTTGGTTGTTCATTATTGTCTGACTTTAGTAAGAAACGTATTGTTACCTCTTTGGTTTACTTTGATGTTCATTATTGTCTGACTTTAGTAAGAAACGTATTGTTACCTCTTTGGTTTACTTTGATGTTCCGTATTGTCTGACTTTAGTAAGAAACGTATTGTTACCTCTTTGGTTTACTTTGATGTTCAATATTGTCTGAGTGTCGAGTACAGTTGTGTTGAGAAACTGTTTTCGTATAATTGGGTGCCGTGAAATAATTGTTAATGATCAAAGAATGAATTAAGAATAATTACTTGTATTCAGTAATCACTGGGAAACAGAACACGAATAAGCCTTCAACAAAAGTTCGTGCCTACAAACGTTTCAATAAGTAAACTATTGTTAATTTCTAAATATTCAGGCACTCTAAATATATTGTTTCTGAAGCACATATTTTTTTTCTATTATATCCAATATTTCGACTGAATAATTGTTTCTGGGTTAGGCTTACTGGACGGTTACAACTTGGGCGTGGCCTACTGGTTAGCTTGCCGGATTATGAATCCCGTTGCCGCAAAACCGCGCTTCGTAATTTGGGACTATGGTGCATCACGATAGTGAAGGTTAAATCTCACTACTTCAATAATGTATCCCCAATGTTGCCGGTAGGTGGCGTTGAGTTGCTGTCTTATCTGTAGTCTATTAAGTTAAAATTAGGGACGGCTTGCGCAGATAGCCCTTGTGTAGTTACTTTTATCGCACAAATGTAATGAATAAGTATATATTTTAGTATCTCAACCTTACTGGTTTAAATTTCAATGTAAAGACATGGATAGCTTTAACCTGGAATATACTTGATTGAAGTAAGAAAATAAACCTTTATATAACAGTATAAACGGTGGAGTTTAAAAGTGAACTTAATTTTACACAGAAACTGACACATTCCCTTCGAA
The DNA here is from genome assembly GCF_000517525.1 of Limulus polyphemus. Classification (NCBI taxonomy): domain Eukaryota; kingdom Metazoa; phylum Arthropoda; class Merostomata; order Xiphosura; family Limulidae; genus Limulus; species Limulus polyphemus. Next base: position 14,129 of record NW_013674808.1, read on the forward strand.
TCACGTGATCTAACAATGTCCTTACACCACAGAACTCACCCACAGTTACTTCGTGAAATGTGACACATTCCTTTCGAATCACGTGATCTAACAATGTCCTTACACCACAGAACTCACCCACAGTTACTTCGTGAAATGTGACACATTACCTTCGAATCACGTGATCTAACAATGTCCTTACACCACAGAACTCACCGATAGTTACTTCGTGAAATGTCGCAGACTTCAAATTATTATTGTCTGCCCAGATTTCTGTTATGTTCTTACATTTTGTTTGTTTGTTTTTTGAATTTCGCGCAAAGCTACACGAAGGCTATCTGCGCTAGCCGTCCCTAATTTAGTAAGTGTGAGACTAGAGGGAAGACAACTAGTCATCATCACGAACCGCTAACTCTTAAGCTACTCTTTTACTAACGAATAGCGGGGTTGACCGTCACATTATAACGCCCTCATGGCTGAAAGAGCGAGCATGTTTGGTGTAACGGGGATTCGAACCCGCGACCCTCAAACTGCGAGTCGAGTGCCCTAACCACCTGGCCATGCCGGGCCGTTCCTATATCTATTGAATACCAACTTCATTTGCTTAATCCTTCACTCTAAATGTTTGACTTAACTGGTCACAAATCAGACGCGTGTCCAAGTTACCGATCTTCTGGTGCTTATTTCATGATTAATTTTCGTTGTAAACGAGAATTATACATAGTAAACGAACAACTCGAAAACATTAAGTGGGGGGTTTTGTTTTAGGCTCAAGCCGTTCCTTGAATCCCCCACTTCAGATAATCCCCCCTGGTGTAAAAACCTTTAGTATCTCTCCCGGTGGCTCACCGGTAAGGCTGAAGACTTATAACGCTAAAATTCGGGTTTCGATATCCGCAGTGGACAGGGTACAGATGACCTACCGTGTATGTACGTCCTTAATAACAAACAAACCCCTTATTTTACTAATTACCACATTTTGCTCTTTCTATCTATTTCACTATTCTTCTTTATATCTCGAAATGCTCTTCTGTGTCTTGGCGTTAAGCTTGAAGGCTTATAACGCTAAAATTCGAAGTTCGATCCTAAAGTAGTACAGTGCAGATGCCCTATTATGCAGCTTTGCGCTTAAAACAAACGAAAAACCTGTTCTAGGCTTAGTTCTGAATTCTTACTTTATAAATATTTTCAAAACTTTAACTACTCATCTCACTTTTATTTTGCCATGAATGGGAAAGGGGGTGGGTGGGTGTAAGCTTTATTTGTGGTAGCTTGCCATAAATTCTACTGAATAGTACATTTACATAACCTGGGTCAATTAAACAAGGGTGGGTTTTGGTTTCGATTAAATCCGCTACTAAAATAATAATGTTTTGTTATAATGCACATGGATTTTTCCTCCTCCACAGTAATAGGTTTCAATTCATAAATTAGACCGAGTATGAAATATTGGCTATCGTTTCGGGATGCGTGTTGGAAGATCCAAGATTCGTGTCCGCGATATGCTGCTGAACACGCTTCGCCCTTACAACTATGGTCGAATCATAAGATAAAAAAGTTGGTTTATACTAAATAATTGAGATGATTTTTGCCAATCTACGTGGTTATTACAAAGAATGGTTTGAGAACTGGCGGATGAGTCACTAGTTCGCTCTTGGGTCAACATTGTACACATTAATATGTTGACCGAAAGAACGGATGACGATACTCACCAGTGTTATGGGCTATAGTTACATTTAGAGGGAGCCTGAGTTAGCATATGATCAAACACTTCATGGCCGAATAAGTCTGACCAACACGTCTCTTCCATGTCCACCCCAGTACGTCTTTTGAGAGCAGTATTTGGATGGTACTCCGGAAATCTGGTCGGGAAATTGTGTGGGGTCATTTTAGCGTAAACAACGACAGAGCCTCACGCCAAGTGAAACTTAATGTTACGTGCTGTAGTAACGACGTATGTAAGACATGGTTGGCACGCGGGAATTCAAGCTCGTGAGTTATGTTGTTGATTAGAATAATCAATGTAAAGAATTATGCTTAGAATGATTTAATATACAGTTAATGTGAGCTTTGGTCTGAAGGGGTGACAGTTATATAACTGCATTTATGGGCGTAGCCAGCACTACAGAGGGTTGGGGGGGGGGGTCTTTCCTTCCAAACAAATGTGGACTTGTTCTTCCACACAAAGAATTTAACTGACTTATATGAAAACGAAGTGTTTATTTAAAGAAAAAATCGGAAGATAGTGGACCTTCTAGACTTTTTGG
>NW_013674808.1:16723-20815 GCF_000517525.1 Limulus polyphemus
CCCCCGGCTACGCTCCTGACATGCTTTTAACGGAACATATTTCCTAATTCGGAAATACATTGATGAGCAAGTTCAATTTAGCAGAACGAAAGTATTATTGGGAACGAGTCTTAGAAATACAAGTCAGCAAGGACGTAAACGAGGAGGGGGCAAGCTGCTCCCTTAGAAATACAAGTCAGCAGGGACGTAAACAAGGAGGGGGCAAGCTGCTCCCTTAGAAATACAAGTCAGCAGGGACGTAAACAAGGAGGGGGCAAGCTGCTTCCTTAGAAATACAAGTCAGCAGGGACGTAAACAAGGAGGGGGCAAGCTGCTCCCTTAGAAATACAAGTCAGCAGGGACGTAGACGAGGAGGGGGCAAGCTGCTTCCTTAGAAATACAAGTCAGCAGGGACGTAAACGAGGGGGCAAGCTGCTTCCCCCCCAATACTTCTGCTTACAGATTAATTTTGGTGTGTGTAATACTATTTATTTGTATGTATATGAGGTGTGTACGTGTGTTTATATATATATATATACATGTGTGTGTGTGTGTGTCTATATACACAAACACATACATAGCATGTGAGTGTGTGTGTGTGTGTGTGTGTAGCGGTCAAATTTAAATTCCTGCGCAGAGAAGTGCAAATCAGCGATTGTTTAAGGAAAATAACTGTATAAACTACACTAGATTATGTTACAATGGAAGAAACTTCGTTCGGAAAACATTCTAAATGGCACCATGTAAAAACTTCTTAAAATAACTGTACAAACTACACTAGATTATGTTACAATGGAAGAAACTTCGTTCGAGAACATTCTAAATGGCACCATGTAAAAAAAATTCTTAAATTATTTGTTCCTCTTAGAAGGGCTAATCTAGGCATAGCCGTCCCTAATTTTGAACTAATAGACTTGAGGAAAGGCAGCAATTCAACAACACCCACTGACAATTCTTGGAATGTTCTTATCTCACGGAGACTGGGTGTGGCCTAGTAGTTAACGACCAAGTTTCGTCAAAATCCGATCATTTTTGACTGAGTTATGGAGCAAAAACAGTGTGAAAAATAGGTCCCCTTGTTAACAAATAGTAATTTTATGGATTTTCGTGATCTTGATTCTCCAAAAACTAACCATTTCTAAATTGGGTCAAATGTATACCAACTTTCGTCCAAATCCATTCAGCCGTTTTCGAGAAATCTTGCTGACAAACAGAAACACGCACGGAGGGGTGAAAACATAACCTAATTTGATAAAACAAAAACATTAGCATTGGAAACAGTAGTTTCTTATTCTGCTAAGGCCCTCCAGCCTTCACAAATTGCCAGTATGTCTATCTGGTGTCGAGCACCGAATGTGTTTTTTTTGTTTTTGTAATTATTAAACTTATAAAATATGAATAACTATTTACTTGAGTCTGTGGGGTAAATATTTAACTTATATATAAAGTGCTTTGCACGTTTTTATTTTGAGATGCATTAGGACGATTTACCACAGTCTCTACACTGTGGACGCGCTGGGAAAAACAGCTCTGACCTCTTTACATATCGCTATCAAAATGTTGGTGGTCGAAGAGGTGATCTTGTATACACTTTAGGTGTTGTCGCAGTCTAAATGCTTTCCACGGTTGTAGGTCTGGTCGTAATTCTGATTTTTAGCAGCGGTACCAAACTATTATAATGACACAAATGACGTTTGCTATTTTCCCTTACCGATTACTGAGTGACACCGTGTCACAAATTTACGACCCATAGAGAGCCCTCTGTGTTAAAAGGCCCTGGTTCGTGTTATGTCGCACTGGATAGAGCAACTTTGTGATCGGACGATACGCTATCACCGTAGTATACCCATCCACCTGGTGGGTCGTAATTTCGCTGCCAATTTTGCGTGCACCCTCGTAACTTCCCGTGTTCAACAAGGTGCACCGCGGGCGGCAGCACCACAGGTGTGGCGACGGCAGCGAATCAGAGAGTTTACTTCGGTGGTTAAGGCTGATGTACGAGTGAGTGCATCATGATTTCGCATGTAAGTTTTTAAAAAGTGGGGGGAAATAAGAGGGAAATTAGTTGTCAAATGGAATCAGAAGTCTATAATTTGTCCACGGGTATCATTTTCCCATTATATATACTCTTTCCCATGACATTGTCATGGAGACACCCACTGCTCCTCTAGAATGAAACGAAACCATAAAATTAAATGACTCACTGTGTAACATATTTTATCACACTAACCTGATCACCTTTTGCAGTGCAAAGTTCGTTTATATTAGTTCGATCTTTTCGTGGATAATTAGCTAAAAAAAGCAAGACATAGATTACGTTTAGGCACTATAACTCGACCCAAAATACCAGAAGTGCTGGTATAGGGTAATACTCGATCACATTCCTGTAGCAGGGCCTATATATAATAATCGTTCACATTCCTGTAGCAGGGCCTATATTAAATTCTTCTGAACAACACAATCGGCTGGTCTAACTGATACGTTCACACGATGTTTGCTTTCAATGTGATTTGTATCGTGTGCTGTGATTGGGAAAAAAATATCTGTCGAGCAGTTTTAATCGGCAAGTGGCATATCACAAAAGTCTTGTAAAAATATAATTTCCCTCCTAGCTAACCAGAAGTTTAACCTATTTATTTTTATAAGTATAGGCAGAAATTTCCATTTCTAAATTGCGTCTTACTGTGCATCGACCTTTTAGAATTAGGCCTAATTAATACAGTATGTGATGATTTTAGAATTAGGCCTAATTAATACAGCATGTAATGGTTTTAGAATCAGGTGTAATTAATACAGCATGTGATGATTTTAGAATTAGGCCTAGTTAGTACAGCATGTGATGGTTTTAGAATCAGGCCTAATTAATACAGCATGTGATGATTTTAGTATTAGACCTAATTAGTACAGCATGTGATGATTTTAGAATTAGGCCTAATTAATACAGCATGTGATGGTTTTAGAATTAGGCCTAATTAATACAATATGTGATGATTTTAGAAATAGTCCTAATTAGTACAATAAATATGTGATGAATTTAGAATTAGGCCTAATTAATACACTATGTGATGAACTGCACAATGGCCTCCATTTCACGAGGTATGAGATTAAGGTAGTTATTATGGAATGTTTTATTTTTGTGTATGTGTTTTGTTTATTTCGGACACAGGGTCCATATTCTCATCTAATCTTATGCTATTTTTTTTATCGTAGACATAATCGTAAACTAAGGCCAGATTCACATCTTGAATCGTAAACTAAGGCCAGATTCACATCTTGAATCGTAAACTCAAATTTTACAATCGATGTTAAACTCAACCGTAATATCGATTTTTTTATTCTGATGTTCACTGAAGGGACTGTTCTTACATCTCAAGTCTACAATAAATCCGGAGGTATTGTAAAACCCTTCGTTTTTTAACACCCACTCAGAAGTTACACGTGAGCAACATGTATCATTGAACAATCATTTAAAGGACAGTGTGTTAAACACACAATGTTGACATTTTTAGTGGACGAGGGTTAGCAACAGAACCCTATCAACAATAAACATGGCAGAATAATTGTTGACATTTTTAGTGGACGAGGGTTAAAACAGAACCCTATCAACAATGAGCATGGCAGAATTATTGTTGACATTTTTAGTGGACGAGGGTTAGAACAAAACCCTATCAACAATGAGCATGGCAGAATTATTGTTGACATTTTTAGTGGACGAAGGTTAGAACAGAACCCTATCAACAATAAGCATGGCAGAATTGTTGTTGACATTTTTAGTGGACCAGGGTTAGGAACAGAACCCTATCAACAATGAGCATGGCAGAATTATTGTTGACATTTTTAGTGGACGAGGGTCAAAACAGAACCCTATTAACAATGAGCATGGCAGAATTATTGTTGACATTTTTAGTGGACGAGGGTTAGAACAGAACCCTATCAACAATGAGCATGGCAGAATTGTTGTTGACATTTTTAGTGGACCAGGGTTAGGAACAGAACCCTATCAACAATGAGGATGGCTGAATTATTGTTGACATTTTTAGTGGACGAGGGTTAGAACAGAACCCTATCAACAATAAGAGATTTAAAAAGTTTCTTTCTCTGTATTTACTTCAG
>NW_013674808.1:21648-23245 GCF_000517525.1 Limulus polyphemus
GGCTAGCGCAGATAGCCCTCGTGTAGCGTTGCGTGAAATTCAAAAAACAACGTATTGTTAGCCGACACTGGGCAGCTTGTACATAATTGAACAAGTAGAGTTGTTTAACAACAAGTAAAAGCTTGAAATGGTATATTTTTTTCATTGGGGTGTGTGTGTGTCTGTGAGCCAGACTAGTTTCGGAGAATTCCACTCCTCCTCAGTGACCCTGGACACTACCACCAATGAAATATCAGACCAAACCAAGTCTGGCTCATAGACACACACCCCAATGAAAGAATACACCATTCCAAGCTTTTCCTCGTTGTTTAACAAATGTTTAAACAACTTTATTTATTTAATTTGTTTGTTATTGTTAAGCGCAAATATTCATAATGAGCTATCTGTGCTATGCCCATCACGGGTATCGAAACCCGGTTTTTATCATTATATTAGAAAGAAGAAGTTTAATTGAACAGATTCTGTCGCCTTTAGGAAAAAAATGATGAGGACATTTACGGATTTCGAAATTGCATGCTAACATGCTTCAGTTTCGTGACCGGCATTTTGGTCTTTTAATAGACCAGGGAGGGTCAGGTACAAAATACCACTTCCTCTTTTCCCATCGATGGTTTTGATACTGTTGAGGGTCGGAGTAAACCCCACTTACTCTGAGCCCTTTCAGGACAATGTCCATGTAAGTATCTTCATTTAAATTCGTGTGTTGTGCACAACATCACTTAGTTCGGTGTTGTAAAGTCTTACACATAGCGAACAGTTCCATATATGCGGACATCACATTTCACTCGTTTGAAACCAATATAATATATTTTACATAAAATACCTTTTTTTAAATGTATTTGTTTTAGTCTAAACTAATGTAGGGTTTAAGGTCTAGTAATAGGTGGTCGTATTGAATCCTTATTTCTAAAATAAATGTTTACAGGTGAGAGGTACTTAGGTCTACTTCCATCATGTATGTAGTAGCGGTCAAGTTCACAGAGTAGGTCATTCTTTGGACAAGTTTTTCTCAAAGTAATTTAGAGTATTATGCAAGAGTCTGTCGGTTATTGTTTGTATGTTTGCGTATCTGTGCATAAATTTTGATGAGTTACTGCGGGGGACTTTATATGCTGTAGTAATAAATGAGTTTTGTATATATTGTAGTTTATCTATGTGAAGTGCTATACAGAGGACTTTATATGCTGTAAGTAATAAATGAGTTTTGTATATATTGTAGTTTATCTATGTGAAGTGTTATACGGGGGACTTTATATACTGTAGTAATAAGTGAGTTTTGTATATATTGTAGTTTATTTATGTGAAGTGTTATACGGGAGACTTTATATGATATGGTAATAAATGAGTTTTGTGTAGATTGTAGTTTATCTATGTGAAGTGCTATACGGATACTTTATATGCTGTGGTAATAAGTGAGTTTTGAATATATTGTAGTTTATCTATGTGAAGTGCTATACAGAAGACTTTATATGATATGGTAATAAGTGAGTTTTGTGTAGATTGTAGTTTATCTATGTGAAGTGCTATACGGATACTTTATATGCTGTGGTAATAAGTGAGCTTTGAATATATTGTAGTTTATCTATGGGAAGTGCTA
>NW_013674808.1:23929-24847 GCF_000517525.1 Limulus polyphemus
TTGTAGTTTATCTATGTGAAGTGTTATCCAGCGGCCTTTATATGCTGTGGTAATAAGTGAGTTTTGTGTAGATTGTAGATTAACTATGTGAAGTGCTATACGAGGACTTTATATACTGTAGTAATAAGTGAGTTTTGGATATATTGTAGTTTATTTATGTGAAGTGTTATACGGGAGACCTTATATGCTGTGATAATAAGTGAGTTTTGTATATATTGTAGTTTATTTATGTGAAGTGTTATACGGGAGACTATATGCTGTAGTAATAAGTGAGTTTTTTTATATTGTAGTTTATTTATGTGAAGTGTTATACGGGAGACTTTATATGCTGTAGTAATAAGTGAGTTTTGTGTAGATTGTAGTTTATTTATGTGAAGTGCTATACGGAGACTTTATATGCTGTGGTAATAAGTGAGTTTTGTATATGTTGTAGTTTATCTATGTGAAGTGCTACGGGAGACTTTATATGCTGTAGTAATAAGTGAGTTTTGTATAGATTGTAGTTTATTTATGTGAAGTGTTATACGGGAGACTTTATATGCTATGGTAATAAGTGAGTTTTGTGTAGATTGTAGTTTATTTATGTGAAGTGCTATACGGAGGACTTTATATGCTGTGGTAATAAGTGAGTTTTGTATATATTGTAGTTTATCTATGTGAAGTGCTACGGGAGACTTTATATGCTGTGATAATAAGTGAGTTTTGTATATATTGTAGTTTATTTATGTGAAGTGTTATACGGGAGACTATATGCTGTAGTAAGTGAGTTTTGTATATATTGTAGTTTATTTATGTGAAGTGCTATACGGGAGACTTTATATGCTGTGGTAATAAGTGAGTTTTGTATATATTGTAGTTTATTTATGTGAAGTGCTATACGGGAGACTTTATATGCTGTGGTAATAAGTGAGTTTTGTA
>NW_013674808.1:25691-27348 GCF_000517525.1 Limulus polyphemus
GTTGTTAGGTGTAAAGATTAGAATGAACTGTTTCATCACTTGGTCGCCCCTTAACTTTATACTGCTGCAAACCACCCTATCCCCCCCCCCCACAGTGGCACAGCGGTATGTCTGTGGACTTACAACACTAGAAACCGAGTTTCGATACCCGTAGTGAGCAGAGCACAGATAGCTCATTGTCTATCTTTGAGCTTAATTACAGACAAAGCAAAAAAACCACCTTACACTACCTCAGGTCATTGGTCTTATTTTCCGGAAGAAACCAACCTGTCCCACCCCACCCCTAAATACGTGCATACCAGTACCTTTTTCAAACCACTTTAGCCATTGTGTTACTTGATAGGTGATTGGAGAGGAATGTAAACAGCGATGAATTAAAGGACACCGTATTTTGAAAAAAAGTAACCTCCGGTCTGCCCCACGGAAGCGGTGAAACACATACAGCAGAACCTTTAGAGAAGCAACGAGCTCCAAGAAGTCGTCATGAAGAAGCTGGGCGTATCAAAAGGTACCGTTAACAGCATCATTAACAAAGACTTGAAGTTGATGACCGCAGGACCTGTAATAAACTGTCTTCAAGACAAGCTGGCCGCAGGACCTCTAATAAACTGCCTTCAAAGAACTGAAACCACAGCAATCCTGTTAGAATACTTACCTGCAAAGTCCTCCAACGGAGCTTCAATGGACCTTTTCCTTTTGTATGCTTAAGTGTGAAACTGGAAGTCCAAGACCAAAGTCATTACGTGGTTTATGGAAAGCTGGTACGTTGACATATCCATTCTCGGAAGAAATCCAATTTCGTGGAAATGGCGCTCTAGGGTTGTTATTAAGAACCAGTTAGAATGGTCTGGAAAAGTACGATTTTCAGTCTTAGCATATTGCATACCATCACTGTTTTCAAGAAAGCTTAGATGACCTTCCTTACTAACTCTCGTTCATGGACTTCTTATTTTGCGATTTGTTGTTCTTGATTAAAGAGTTTGTCATCACAATGACGGAAGGTTCAACAGGACTTGCTGGATGTAAGGTAATATTGAGGTAATATATATACACACGGCACTTTAATAAAATTAACAACAAGAAATGGTGCAGAAGATCTACTGATACGACAACCAAACTTAAGTGCTCCCAACCATTCATATTTACTCAAAATAAAAGCGTAACGAAAACAAAGAAAGAAAAAAAGTGCACAGAACCCGTACGAGCTGGTTTCGAAATCAAAATTAATATTCGAAGCTGAGCCTCTCACAAGTAGACAAACCTGGTTTGTTTGCCACACCCCTAACCTCTCACGTGACTGTCGAGTTGGTAATATCACAAGATCAATTTGGTAGTCACCATAACTTAACAAACCAATCAGAAGACGTAAAGTCCAGAGTGACAACGGTTCATGTTAATTGGCTCTCTAGTTCGAATCAAAAACCGAAGGTGGTGTTCATTTGTTTCGGGTATTCGCGTACAGCTACAGTTGATTTTTAAGTAGTAGATTAAACGTAATTTAGCTAGTTAACAGCACCCACTGCCAGCTCTTGGGCTACTCCATTCGAATAGTGAGACTTGACCGTCACTTTTATAACACACCAACGGCCCCAAATTGCAGAGTGTTTTTGAGACAATGGAATGCGAACCAACAAGCTCGTAGTTCCTCACACTAACC
>NW_013674809.1:0-6079 GCF_000517525.1 Limulus polyphemus
GTTATGGGACACTGATATCATCCAGTTTTTAATGACTGAGGTAAATTGAAAGCTACACTTCTGAATGCTAAGGATTTCTTGTGTTTTGTTTTATTGTAGTGATTTAACTTAATGAATAATCAAGACTCGTATAGTAAGAGGTTTTGAGTGTAGCCAAGTGGTTGGTGTTCTAGAGTGTAGATTTTTGGTTCCATGGTTTCTTTATTACTAAAAAACTTACTTTAGGTCCATTACAAGAGTGTGCTCGAATTCCACTATTCATGGCATGTTTCTCTCTCTCAAGAATAATGTAACTTTTTACATGTAACCACTGCACATCTGTCTTGTATAGATAATTTAGGTGTAATATATATATTGTTAGTGTTTGTCATAGACTTGTTATTAAATCAAATATGCCTGTGGATCCTGAGTACTTTTTGATTTGGTTGTCTGTTTTTTGTTCTACTCTGTGTAGTTACAGTTTGTGATAATTTTAGGTGGACATTTATTTCTGTTGTGTAGATCAAAGGACTTGAGTGGAACCCTGAACATCCAGTGATGATTCCATACACAGGTGTGTCTGGTAGTCAATCCAGTACTCTGGAGGAAGTGTACAGTGCCACAACCAGTAAGTACAATATTGAGAAATCTTGTTGCACATGTTGTTTTGTTGAAATGTAAACCAAAAAGTATGATTTTACTGCTATATTTTTTAATAAATATAAATATAACAATTGTACCTACACACTGTCATGTGTTTTGATTTTGGTTATTCTCAGTACTGTATTGATGGGAATACATCAGACTTAAGATTCAGAATTGAAACACTCTCTGTGTTTCAAGTCGACTTGAAACACAGAGAGTGTTTCAATTCTGAATCTTAAGTCTGATGTATTCCCATCAATAAGGCTACCCATACTTACTATATGTATTTTGGCTTACAGTGTTTTATTACTTTTGATGGCTAAATGCAGCCTAGTGGTTAGCATACTGGGCTTTGGAGTGGAGATTCCATGGTTTGCATTATGTTGCCACCAGAAAAACAAAATTACACTTCAAAATTTGGGGCTGTGAATGCTTTATAAGAGTAATGGTCAAATCCCACTATTCAGACTGACAAGAGTAACCAAAGGGGTGGGGTGGTGACTAGATGCCTTTCATCTAGTCTGTAACTTCAACTTTAGTGATGGCTAGTGCAGATAACCTTTGTGTAGTTTGGAAATCGAGCAAACTAACATATGGTGCTGATTAAGATGCAAATAAAAGAAGAGATCAGTGCAAGTAAATTTTTCTTATATGCCCTGGACCCATGGGTGGGCACTTTTGGAGAGTCAAAGCCCTCTCAATATTCTAGACTTTGCCTTAGACATATATCTACATCATTCTTTTGTTTCTAAAGCTGCCTTTGCTAGATATTTGGGTTTATTTTATATTATTTTATATTATAATTATCCAATTGAATTTTTTATTTTTCTTAGAAGTGGCAGCAGTTTTGGCAGTCATTCTTGCTTTGGTTATTCTTGGTGTTGCTATTTATGTGTATCGCACTCAACAGCGTTACAAAAGAGAAAAGTACAAGAGGTACACAAATTTTGTTCACACTTCAAAACGAAGTCCTCCAGCTAAAGGTAAGGTTTGAATAAACATTAGTTAAAGTTAATATGTAAAAATTAAGAGGAAGTGAATTTTATAATTCAAAATTTGTTGGTAAAATTACTATTCTAATTACTTGAAGCTTTTACTAAAAATAAATAGAGATAATAACTCTGACTAATTTGTGATGATAAAGTCATGACAGACGTCTTGATAAAAACCTGTCTATCTACCAACAGTGTAGTTAGCTTAAAATACTTACTGGTAGCTTCTGTGTTTTAATAGTTATTTAAGATTAAGTAATAATTTAACAGTTGGTTTGACTATATATAGATACATAATGCTAAGTGCTACCATGTTTAATATTTATCTTTGTGTCCTCCATTTCATGTTATTTATATTAATAGTTTTTCATTTTGGTTATTTCCTTTGTTCATTCAAGCAGTTGCTTAGGCCTTTAAGGCCTACCGTAGCAGCCTGTCATTGAAACTAAACTGGATATGGTCAAGTGCAAAATTATTTAACTAAGCCTATCTCATTTTGTTTCATAAAAACACATTTCTTTTCCTATTATATTACAACATTATAATTCAGATGAAGTAAAGAATGATAAAGCGGTTTTAGAAAAAAATCAGGACTGTAATTGTGGTGGAAGCTGTTCACAAACATCTGGTAACGAAGGAAATCTTATCACCTTGTTCTGATTTCTACACAGATCTTTGCTGAAGTGGAAGCCAAGTTGGTTTAAGTGACTGAAATAAACAGAACAAGAGCTTTCACTACATGTTTATAGTATGGCTTCTCAAAGATGAGATACAGGCAATTACATAACACTGTGACTATCAGTGCTTACAATGATTAACTAAAAAAACAATCAATAAAACTAAGAATTTATTCCACTTATATGGAGAAATTAGTACTATTTTATTCATAACTGTTATGTCATTCTTTGTAGGAGTTATGGATCCACATTATCTCAGAACAAATTCAGAAAATAAATACAAAATTTTATTCATAGCATACTGAAACCAACCCAATAATCAAAATTTGAAAGTTTTGAATACATAAAACATTTTTATTGTATATTATAAACTTAAGAAATTTTTCTTTTAATGTGTAGAAGAACAACTGCAAGATTGTCTTGTACAATATTTTTAATTCAATAGTGCAATTTTGCTCGAGACAGGATGCACCTATCCAGGTTTGATACAGTTAAGTAAGGCATTTTTATTGTTAAAAGCACAATTTAAACAAATTATCCAGTCAATTCTAATCAGATCAGTGAGAGCCATTTTCACTCGAGTGCAAATGAAAACAATTATTTGCAAAACCGAATAAGAATCTATTTTAATATATAGTACACATGCAAAGAAAAATGAGGACTATTAAATGGATATCCAAATGTTACAAGCATTGGGTCCTCCGTACGTAAGGTGTAAGAAATAATAAATAACAGTTGGGGCCCGGCATGGCCATGTGGTTAGGGCACTTGACTTGCAATCTGAGGGTCATAGGTTCGAATCCCCATCCCACCAAACATGTTTGCCCTTTCAGCCATGGGGGCATTATAATGTGACAGTCAATCCCACTATTCTTTGGTAAAAGAGTAGCCTAAGAGTTGGCAGTGATGACTAGCTGCCTTCCCTCTAGTCTATCACTGCTAAATTAGGGACGGCTAGTGCAGATAGCCCTCGTGTAGCTTTGCGTGAAATTCAAACCACACAAACAAAAAACAGTTGGATTGTATTTCAAGTAATAGCAACTAAAGTAAGGAATACCTAGGGCAGAAGATTAATACAAGGAATCTTCACGTGTAATAAAAGTATGTATACTTTTAGCTTTAAGAAGTACAGAACAGTAATGCAAGTAATATGTATTGGTAGTGTAATAGCAAACTGTGTTTAAAGAAGATTAACCAGACAAGGTGTGACAGTCAAGGAATTACAGTATGAATATATGTATACAAGCTTGTAATTTCTTGACTGAAATCTTCATATGTACTTTAATTTTTCAAACTTGGAATATATGATAAATTTTGCCTCAATAGTTATAATTCTAACCATTAATAGAAGTCTTAAATTTCTTTCATTATTCAGGTTTTATTACAGCATTGTTTTAAGTATCATCCTTTATGGAGATTACTATTCTGATTATTTTTCATATGGGTTCATTTTATAAGAGACATTCTAATTTTTCTTGTCATTCAGTTACCCAATTCAACTGATTTGGTTTTTATTTAGTTAATCACACTTTATGTGAATAGTTTGTGTATGCAATGCAGTGACACTTAATTTCAGGTGTGAACTATGGTGCTAAGGGTAACATGTACGGTATCTGACCATAAGGCATGAAGTGCTGCCACAAGTTGCTGAAAGTGTATGCTGCATCCAATGCTGAGAAAAGATAATCTTATTTTTGAGATTGTTAAGTGATTAAAGCCGGCCAGAGGATACATCATTTTGAAAAATGGAGTCTCATTTTTTTTTACAAAAGCACTTGAGACAGAAACAGACTCTGAAACCATACCTCAAGGCTAAGATTATAAAAGAGAATCTTCTGATTTATAAAACCTATTGCACAGAAACTGGACATAATTTCTGATACCATTAACAAGATAAACAAGAACTTCCCTCCACACCTGAAAAACCAATAACTGTTTTGGTTGGCAGAGAAACTGAAATTACAGAAATACCACAATCTTGCAAGTGTATTTATGCAGCTCAAAGGGCTTTTAGGCTTAATTATGTCCATATATATAGTGGAGGGTCTGTGTTAGTTTTGTCCTTCACAGTAGCTTATTACTGTAGAAATTGTGGTTTTGGGCATTTACTATTAACTATTAACACAGCAGTATTTAAAGGTTTCTTTTAACTTGGTGTTCATTCTATATGTTTTGATGAAGAGTTCATAACATATTATTTCTGTTTATCTTATCTTTCTTGGCTTTTTTATTTATACTAAATTTTCTCTAGAGAATCTTGTATCAAAATATTACATAAGCTGTGTAATGATTGTTTTAAAGTGACTTTATAGAAATTTCAGTGTATAATACATATACCCTATAATAAATATCTTCAGTATCTTTTTGGATTAAAGTAAGATGCTACTGTCATTTGATAAACTGAGATTTATTCATTGATAAACAAAAGATTCACTTGTCTATAACTGATTTTTGTGGTATTTCAGAAAGGAGGTTATGAAAATAAAATGTATCTATAAAAGTTATTAAAATTTTGACATTTTGTTACATTCTTAATTTCAAATGAAAGATGAATTCCCTGGCTGTTGTCAGGTGTTATATCAGACTTTGTTTTTTGTGTTTGTAAATATGTATCACAATCAGAAAGATTTTTGTTGAATTATCAGGAACCTATTATCCCAAATATGGGTGCTCTAACCACTTGGCTATCAGTAGGACACTTTAGAGATGTCTTGGAAGTGCCTCTCTTTTTTTTTTTATCTGTAGTATTTTTTGTCCCAATTTTTTCATAATACTGGGAGCCATATTGGGCTTATGTCTACACTTGGCTTACTGATTGTATTAGTAATCAATGCTATGTGGCTGCTTCCTTGATATTCCTTATTTTCCAATGTGGCTCCATGTCAATGATAGTGACTTTGTTTGATGCTGGTCTGTGTTCTCCATCAGATCATGTATGTTTTGCTTTTACCAGACCTCTTTATCTTGCCCTGAATGATTACCTTCTTATGCTCTTCCAACCTAACAGACAGAGGACAGACACAACTGCATGTAATGTCATATACACAGTTCTTTGTTTGTTCCTGAGACATCGGTGGTCTGATTTTTGGGGGAGTGTTCTTTGGGGGGGGGGGTGTTGTATCATTTCTGAAATGGTCCTGATGTTGTATCATCTACAGATTCTCTGTATCTTCACTGATAGGACTCTGGTGTATGGAAGTGACACAGTTGTTACTGGATTCTCTTGGTGCTGTGCCTGTTGCTTAGTATGTGTTTCTATTCTATGAAACATTTTAGGTATCCATTTCTCTGGAATGTCTCTGTTAACTGGTCTATTTCTTGTTTTCTTATTGTGTTATCAGCATTGATGGCATCTCACAATACCTTTTTTAACTCTCTCAACACTGTCGGTCAATTTGACTGAGTCATGTGACCTTTTGTATTCGTTTAAAGCCTATAAATTTAATACTTATAACTCTATATATTGGGTATATCTTCACGAAATTTGGCAGTCTTTCAGTTAATATTACAAGTCTTTCACATACAAAAAGTCATATTTCTTAGTGAAGTATTTTTAATAAAATAAAGATTTGTCCATGAATATATTGAGTATTTTTTGTGTAGAGTGTATGAGATTGTTTTCCAGTTTCATTGGGGGTTTTTTACAACTTCTTATACTGTACAGTAAGTTATTGTATTTTAGTAATTTGGAGACAGGAAACAATTTCATTTTTATTGAATTATGTATAAAATAATCATTGTTTTTAAAAATAGTGAGTTTTTAATATATTGAGTATTTGTTTTGAA
>NW_013674809.1:7079-17597 GCF_000517525.1 Limulus polyphemus
TAATATATAATGAAACCTAAGAAAGAACTATCAACGAATTGTGAAAGAGAGGATGTGGCAGGAGGGGTCTGATTTTCTATTCAATTGCTCTGTAACCAAACAAAATTGAAGGCTATAAAAATTATGGTTTGTTCGAATAATAACAATTTTATAGAGAGGGATGATGGATAAAATAGGAATGATGACATGCTAAGACAAAATGTGTCACGTGGGTAACACTGGTGGAAATTCAGGATTTTTAAAAATATTTCCTTGTAGAATTAAGAACTGAAAACTTATATACTATTAATATATGGATTATTATCCAAGCTGTTATGCTATTCTAATTGGTATAATTTAAAGAAAAAGTATTTTATTAAAATTTTGTTTGTAAGACACTAAATTCTTGTGTCATGCACAGTAAAGGGTACCCAGTGCGATAGGGTTAACAGTATCTGGATGGTGTGATTCGAAATTGAGGAAGCGATCAGTGGCTGTTGGTTTATAGCACACAGATGTCTTGAAACTATTTTCACCTCTTTGCACTTGGATGTCTAGGAACGGTAGTATGTTGTTGTTTTCACATTCCATGGTGAGCTGGATTGATGGTCGAAGACCGTTGATATGGTCCAGGAATGATGTTATGTCCTTGTTATGTTGCCACTGGACAAACGTGTTGTCAACGTATCGAAGCCACACTGCAACTTTAATGCTAGATCCTTGAAGTATTCTATACAGATGTTGGCAATTACAGGTGACAATAGCGAGACAATCATTCTTTCTGTTGATAATATACACCATCTATCTGGAAGGCTATGGTAGTTACACAGGACATGAGCAACTCCATGATGTTATCAGTTTGGATGCATGTTCTTTCCAGTAGTGTGTCATCCATTTCCAGTCTATTCCTCACTACTGTTAAGGTCTCGATAGTTGGTACATTGGTGAACAGGCTCACAACGTCAAAGCTAACCATTTGTATGCCAGGTGTTATGGGCATGTTCTTGATCAAGGAGATGAAGTGTGTGGATTTCTTCATGTATGAGGTTGACTTCCCACTCAGGGGACTGATTATCTTGACCAGGAATGCCAGTCTTGTGTATTTTTGGTAGTCTCTATATGTGTGGTAGTTTGCTGTAATGTTGATTCAACTGTCTATATTGTATATCAGTCAAGTATCCTTTATCCTTGTTTTTTTTCAAGATCTTGGGCATTTTTCAATTGGTCACAGATGTAGGGTCTCCCTGCAGTTTTGTGTATGTCCCATCACTCACTAGGTTGTTGAGCTTGCGAGTGTCTCCTCCTTGTTCATAACAATGGCGGCATTTCCTTTGTCAGCTGGGAATATGATGACTGTGTCATCATTCTTGAGCATCTTGATAGCTGTTTACTCTTCTTTGGACAGATTGGTTGGTATGTTGGCTTGATGGTTGCTCGGCTCATGAGTTTCTCCAGTTTTTGTATGATCGTATGACGGCATTGAGTATGTGATGAAGATCTGTGTCTGATGTTACCTGGAATCTGAGGGTTGACTCAAGATTTGATGTTGATTTCTCTAGTACTCTCTTTCTCTGACAATAGAAGCTAATCCATTCCCTTATTAAAGCACGACTTGCCCTCTCCTCTATTAGTCTGGCTTGCTTGGCCTTGATAGGGATTTTTATTCTTAGCCCTATTGGGACAGTTTTGTTGCATCTGCATCGACATAGGAAGGTGAGGTGATTCTTTACACGTGCTAGGTTGATGTTTAGCTTTTCAAACTTTTGCCAGTTGGAAATTATTTCGAGTCCTTACTGATCTGATATAGTTTTGCAGAATGATTGAGATAAGGAGTTAGTATTACTAGTGTTATAATTATTCGGACTATTATTCTTGTCTTTATTATGTGTATTATTATTTTCACAACATTTCAACCAGTGAATTCTCCAGCCATTTTCAGGTGTCCTCCTGATAGCCAAGTGGTTAGAGTGTCTGTATTCAGGATCACAGGTTCTAGGTAGTTCCACAGAAAGCTTTCTGGTTGTGACGCATACAGAAAAAAAAATCTGGTATATCTCATGACGACAGCTGGAGAATTCACTGGTAGAAACGTCATGAAAATATCAATACACTATAATAAAGATGAGAATAATATTCTGAATAATTATACCCATTAGGAATACTAACTCCTCGTCTCAAATGTTCCACAAAACTATATTCAAATGAAAGGATTAAAAATATGCACCAAAAATAAATTTGTGTATTTCAAGGAAAGTGTAGCCTTCAAAAACAATTTTCAACCTGAAAATGTTCAGCCATTTGCTTGTAGGACTGGTTATTTTTTAATGTCATTATTACTCTGTAGTGTTTCTGTTCAAAATCGTTTTTTCAAAGTGTGATTCCATGAAATTCTCGTTTGGTTTGTTTTTGTTGCTGCATTGAGAAGCCTTTTATGTTCCTTTATCTTTTATTGGTTGTTTAGTTGTACTGATAACAATAAAATTTAGAATATAGCTTTAGCCATAAAACCTATAAAAAAGCTTTAGTTATGTTTCATTCTTTTCATTTAGTTTGCTCATAATAGGTGTTAAAAACGTTTAGATTTGAAAGTAAACCTATATCTTAAACCAAAATATTACCACAATTTTTAATACTGTGGTCATGATATTACCTTAATTATTCAATAAATAGCCATTGAAACATGTTGCATCATATTTCAGCATTATCATAATTTATGTAGTAAAACTTCTGTCAACACACACCAAGTAATAGATTAAACTTGAACGGATTTCTTCATGGAAATTTTATACGTGGATATAGAAATTCACATTTATTTTTACTCAAGTAACAGTTATACATACATATATATGTGTATATTTACTGGGAGGGCTCCAGAGAAACATTTTTATATTTAATTAATAAACTTAAAAGATTTTTAAAAGCACAGTAAACATTAAGATAAAACTTTACTTTGGTACTTAATTTTTGAGTTTATGTTTTAAGTTTCTAGTACACATGAGATATAGCTTTTCACTAATTTCTTTTATAAAGTCCTGAATCTGAGGTGCTCTTTGGTTGTTTTATGTTAAACTTAATATAGAAAAATGAAGTCACTGAGTTAGTGTGACAGTCACAAAATGAAGATAATTCTCAAGAGTTCAGTTGAGGTATTTGACATGTGTTTGCATTTAGCATATGACTGGTTATATAAGTATGTTGATAATGGTGGTGATGTATGTAATGAGTTTTAATTTAATTTTGTGGAAGATAATTATATGAAGTATAAGCTAATAATTTGTTTATTTTTGTAAATCTATTGACATTATAAGTTGCTGTAAGGTAGTTGATAATTGATGTGTGAAGTGTTTGAAAGTGTTACATAACTTATTTTTAATTTGAAATATGTATTCCTTATATACCTTATGGACAAGCATTGTGATCTCATTTTTCAGTAACTTTAATGCCAAAATATTCTGAATTCTGTACATCAGCTGACACATTGGTCATTGGCATAATCTAATTAAATCATTTAAATGAAATAATGACAAAAACAATTATCAAAAGATTATGTGGTATGGAAATCTGAAAATAAATATATTTGAATTTGATTTATTTTGTTGTATAAAGAGGTGACATTCAGCTCTGTGAATGGTAATCCAG
Source organism: Limulus polyphemus (assembly GCF_000517525.1). NCBI lineage: Eukaryota > Metazoa > Arthropoda > Merostomata > Xiphosura > Limulidae > Limulus > Limulus polyphemus. The sequence continues at coordinate 10,698 of NW_013674809.1, forward strand.
ATCCCATTCCAGAAACTCACCCCTTGCATGAGGCTCCAGAACTAGCAGAACTAAGGACCAAGTCGTATGTGAACAACCAAGAAAACTTCCAGGACCCAGAATATTCTCCAAACTTTCAACGAAATGAAGGTAATGTTCATTCATGTATTTCCCACCAGAATCTAGGTGGCTGATTGCCCTACAGCAATCAGTTTTATTATGAAGTACACAGGAACTGTTGAAAGAACTGTCTGCTCTACATGTATGTTTTAAAAGTCCTACTATTATGTTTTGTAATTCTTGTATAAGTTTTCAAAAAATGCATTTTTGAATTGTTCATTGCTGTTAATTGCTAATTGGTGCTATGAATAATGGTACAGAATCACTTTCACTCTTGCCAGTTAAAACACTTCTTTGTACTTAGCTGCTACCACTGTAACAGTAGTGCACTAAAATTAAAACAAAGTGTATATGTATTGAAAAACATTTCAGCATCTAACTGTGATAATGAAGTCACTATAAATGTTTTCTCTTTATTTTTGTTAATTTTCTAAAACGTTTGATATATTTTTTTTTTTAGATATGCCAAACTTTACATTAGCTGTTTCAGTTCTAAATCCAAAAATTGATTAAGGCTTGATTTTGTACATCTAACTGAACATCAGTTGTATCTGTATTGTTCAGATATTTCTTGCCATTTGCTAAGAGAAATAATATGCATCTTTGAAGTGTAAGACAATTTCAGAGGTATATTCACCCAAGTACAAACAATACTTACAACCACCTCGGTTGTAGTAAATCTTTTTGGTGTAAAGGACCAAACTACTCGTAGTCGGCCTTAACTGATTGTTCATTGCTGGATCCAGTTAATTGTTGATTAAATCACAAGATTTCACCTAGTTTACTTGTGTCATAGTTATTGATATCACAAAATCAGATCCTGTCAGTCAATTTATAATGGTTAAATTTACAATTGTAATTCCTTGAGTGTTTTTTTTTTTGTAGAGTGTCTGTTTCATTATACTGTTTTAGCAATAAAGGACTTGATATCCGTGTACTTTCACCAGATATCAATAAAGAAGGTGATCATAGTCAGCTATAGTAGTAAGCATCAACTATTTCTTTATGACATTGATAATGTTTTAAAATAAATTTTGCTATAAGCTTTAAGAAACTTGTTTGAGAAAAAGTTTAATCAGTATTGGGTACATAAGAACACAGAGACTAGTTTGTAATCAGGATATCTTTACTCCCTAGTGATGGTAATACATTCTTTTGGTATGTAAGAGCTCCAATACTGGTCCTTGTTTAAGTATTCAGTATTAAAGTAGTGTTTAATTGTTATAAAACACTTGAAGTTGAGTCAAAGCTTTCTTTGTAGATGAAGTGGATGCAATAGAAATGGCTCCATTGAGACCCTCATCTTCACAGGAGTTAGAATGGGATCCTGCTGCTGATACTGATCTTATGGTAAGGAATTGTAAACTGCCAGCAATCATCAATTCCAGTCAGCTCTGGAATGTAATCATTCCAGTTTATGTGCATTTCCTGTATCTTTCTGTATGCACATACATGTTTGTTTGAGTTTAGAAATCCCTATCATGATTCATGATCCATAAATGACAAAAGCAATTTTTACATTGTTCAAATAATGATATCCCCCCCTTTTTTTTACTTTATTGTAGAATATAAGATGCTAAATTAACTGGTAAAAAATGCTACAAAATTCATTAGAATATTTCTTTTAATTGTTTGTGTACATATTCATTCTGCTCTACACCTAGAGATATCACAGACGAATGAATTTTGGAAGTTGTTAGATTATTCCTACAATTTTGTCATGGAAATGATATAGAAAAGAAGTTCCCAAACTGAGGTCCATGCACCCCTCAGTATCTATAGATTCATTAGTTAGCAGGATACTAAATGTTCTGAGAAAATTTGGAAACTTATGATCTAGAATGTTCTCAGGTGTTCAATGTTAACCAAGTCTTTTTGTCACCTAATGAGGTCAGTGAAAACTATTTATGAAAATAAAAATGAAGATTCCATTGCTACTGTGATACGTGATATGGTGGGGAGTGATTGAGTGTGTGATTTACTGTAATTTTCTGTAAACAATTTACTGTAAACCTAATCTATTATGTATAGATCTTTTTAAGAGATAAATTCATTATATCCTAATAACTTTCCATATGGTCATCCTTTTCTGCACATGTCACAAGATCTTTATAATAAAGTACTTTATTATCATGGTATACAAATAAACTTGGCATCAAAACATAGCTAATGATCCAAATTTTATTATATAAGTTTTATGTTCTTAAATTTTAAGACAATATTTAAAAATATCCTTAATATCCCCTAGTATGAAAATTGTGACATTTGCTTTCTATGTATTCCCTCTTCTCTAATTTATTTAACACCTCTCTGAGAAGTATGAAAGTTAACATAGATTACTCATTACAATGTTGTCATTGCTCAGGCAAAGCATAGTTTTTATAGCCTTTAATCTTATTAGCTTTCAGAGCCATAAACTACAAAATCAGATCCCTCTAGCCACACCCACCTGTCACATCCTCTCTTTTACAAATTTCCAGTAGTTCTCTCTAACATTTTATACTGTATTATTTATAACCTATAGAAAGCCAAAGTTTTAGTCTATCAAATGACATATCATATTATATTATATTGTTCTCTACAGAGAATTGCTTGTTTTACCTCCAGTCTAAACTTTATTCCCATGGGAAACACATCAATGTGCTTAGATGAAGTTTTAAAGGCTCTTTATGCATAATTAGAAAGCCAGAAATGTTATGGTAGTTAGAGGACATTTTCTACTTTATGCATGTTGTTGTTCTGTGTTTTTTGGTGCATTATTTAATTAAATAAAAAATTATTATCATTGTCTGGGTTACCAGTAATATAAAAATGTAGGGTTAAGTTTCATCGACAGTCCACAGCAAAAACAAAAGACCCAGGTAAGTACTTTCTTTCTTGTTTTTCATGTGTATTTTTTATTTATTATTATAAAAGTAACTAAAATGTAATAGTTAGAAACTTCTTAGGGTAAATAAGGTTAGATGAGGTAAAGTAAGGAATAATAATCTTTCATGATGTATGCTTATGAGCAAGTTCAGATTAGTCTGTGCATTATGTAATTCAATAGGGTAACATGAGATACACGTTCTCCAAATGATTTACAACTTGTGTGGCGGAAAGATTAGTTAGATACAGTTCAAAGGGCAATGAAACAATAACATTTAAGTAGAAACAAATTTAAAGCTATTTAAGATAAGCAAATATACTTTCATGTTACAATTTGAAGTCATTCTAGAAATAAAAAAAAAGGATTTATAGCGGTTATGAGGTCAGTTAAATTGATCAACCTCGTATAGAGTTGAGGTAGAGAAAACAGCACATAAATTATAAAGTTTTACTGAAACAAAATGTTTGAAAGTTATTTAGGAGGTCTTAGAGATTATGCAAATAAAATTTGAGAATTTTCAGATGAGGAAAAGTATTTTTAATCTTGACATGAAAATCACTTTGTGCTTGGAACAGTCAACACTATGACTCCGTGTATTCACGAAGAAAGTTTTACTGAAACTACTTCATTAATAATTCCGATTTTTTTTGTGTACAATTGACTTAATAATTGCTAAAACTTGTAAAATTTCTTGAAGGTACATAAAACATATTATAATATTGAAACAATAAAGGTCAATTTGGGTCACAAATTTGACTGCTTCAACTGAGCCCATAGTGAGAGTGATAATACTTCATGTTTCAAATTTTATTGTGCTTTAAAAATATTATTAGTGAAAAAAAAAGTGGTAATAATATCAACTTAAATCTTGACTTAATATAGAACAGTAGGACTGTAAAATAATCATTTCAGAAATATAGCAAGTGACAATGGTTATCTTGAATGTTTGTTTATTTGCTCAACGGTATTCATTGAAGTGTTTCATGTATTGGTGCTGATGCTTCTAATGTCTTTTAGGTTACGCGGTTGTAACCAAATTTTATTTCACAGGATTATACACTAGAATTCAACCGTTGTTGATGGCTGATGCATAATTTTGAGGTCTAACTTTAAAATGGTTTTTGGTTATTAGTTGAATGGTTGGTAATATCAAGCTTTGAGTTCGGTTGAAAATAAAATTAATAGATTTAACAGACTGTCAGAATAACATTTGATTTAATATGCTGTTCTGGAATTCAAGTCTCTTTTGGTTTTTATTTTGACGTTTTTATTTCTGTGTGTTGATCAAGTGAAATTTTTCTGCACATTTCCTAAAGTTGTTATACCTTTTGTTAAAGTTAATAATAAAACTACTTGAATATGGCCAAACTACACATTTTTGTTTTCTTATTAGTCCGTTGCAGTTTGATTTTTATCTGATAATTCTGTTCATCGTAGACATGCATGTATGTTTTTATTTTTTTAAACCTTATTTACTACGAAAATGTAAAACTGAATTTTGATGTGTGTAAACAAATAAAACATGTTAAGCCATTGTATTTAATCTTTGAAAAAAAATGTAATTTACATGTTTATATATTTACGCACACACACACACACAGACATTTCTTGTATTATTGAATAGACAATGGATGAAATGAACACAGAGGAACCAGAGGAAGATGATCAACAGGAAAAAAACTATCCAATCTCTGACAGTGCTGTACCACTAGCATCAACGAGCGAGGTAACCCTAAATCAGCTGAGCCAACTATAATCTTGTTTCCTATTTTCCATAATCAATGATTGATGCACAGAGAGGAGGTTGTATCTTGCATGATTTTTTGTCTTGCATGGAGCTTAGGAACCAATTTTAATAAGTAGTAGTAGTAGGAAATTTTCTGTGTATTGTGAATTTTTGTACTTTTCTTTTTTCAATTTATTTTCAGTTTAGTTTTTATGCTTATTACAATGTAGGGTCTACATCTATCTTATTAATCCAGAAGTTAATATATATATATATATGTGTGTGTGTGTGTGTGTTGTAAGACTAGCGTTGTGAAAATGGACGATTCTAATTGTGCTATAACCTTTGTGGTGTTCCGTCCTTCATGAGATAACCAAAATGAAAGTATTGTTACAAAAAAACCTGCATAAAAACAGTTCAAATGATTATTTGCTATGACGAAAAGATATTCTGATTTCAACCCCAAAATCATGTGAAACAATGGTGTAGAGCTAACAGATTTATATAACAAATTTTTCTATTTAGAACACTGTATAAAGATGATTAGAAAATCATTAGTTATATTATTAATGATTAATGCTGTAGATATCCCTTTCATGGAAGTAACTTCAGGTTTAGCAAAATACTGGGAAGAAAACCATTATAAAAGAATATAAAAATTCAAGAGAATTTAGAAAAGTCAGAGTACTTGAACTGAAAACAGTCTGGTTCATTGTTTTGAGAGCCATTTTTAAAAGTTAGCCAGTACAAGAATATATATCTGTCATTATGACATGTTAAGGTGTAGTGTTATTCGTCCATCATTTTGGTAGGAGTAGTATACTGAGTATATATATATATATATATATATATATCTGTCATTATGACATGTTAAGGTGTAGTGTTATTAGTGCTGTTTACTTCAACTTATTATTTATTACAACTTTAGATGTGGTAATATTATAGTTTCTGTGTGTTTATCACTTGTGTGGTTGTAATGTTGTTCACTTCACCATGAAGCTGTTTATTACAACTTTAGATATGGTAATATTATAGTTTCTGTGTGTTTATCACTTGCGTGGTTGTAATGTTGTTCACTTCACCATGAAGCTGTTTATTACAACTTTAGATGTGGTAATATTATAGTTTCTGTGTGTTTATCACCTGCATGGTGGTAATGTTGTTCACTTCACCATGAAGCTGTTTATTACAACTTTAGATGTGGTAGTATTATAGTTTCTGTGTGTTTATCACTTGCATGGTGGCAGTGCTGTTCACCTTCACCAAGATGCTGTTTATTACAACATTAGATGTGGTATGGAATTACAACTGCATACATGTTATTACAGTGCACCATTGCTAAGTTGTAAAGTGAAGTGTTAAAGGAAGTATGTTTAATGACCTATGAACAAACCCAGTGAATCACATAAGAAAACTGTCAACTTTGTTCACAAACACATGATAATTTGTTTCTGTAATGTGATATGTAATGTCTTATTCATTAATATCTAGAACAAGAATGTCAAAATGTATTGTAAAAAAAGAACAAACAAAACCACAACTCTTATTTTCTACTTTTTCATATTTTTTGGATCATCTTTACTGCAGTGTACAGTAAAGTTCATATTCATGAAAGAAGTTATTCAATGCATTGTATATTTTCTGTTGAGTTCATAGCAGTTGAAAATTATAAACAACTATTCCTTAAAAAAATGTATTCTGGTGATAGTATTATTGTGGCTGTTTTATAAAGAAAGTGAAGAACCTCTGTTTATGTGGTAAAATTATAGTTATAAACAATAAACCAAAATCAAAAGTATTGTCATTTCACATACTAAATGAACAGCAGTCACAATGCAATCCCTGTTTAGTAGGCAGTATTAGTAGAGCTGGTTTCTAGACCATGTGGGAAGCTACATGTAGAGGCAATGCCTGCTTAATAAATAGCAGTCACAGTGCAATGTTTGTTTAAATTCAGTATTAGTAGAGCTGGTTTCTAGACCATGTGGGAAGCTACATGTAGAGGCAATGCCTGCTTAATGAACAGCAGTCACAGTGCAATCCTTGTTTAAATTCAGTATTAGTAGAGCTGGTTTCTAGACCATGTGGGAAGCTACATGTAGAGGCAATGCCTGCTTAATGAACAGCAGTCACAGTGCAATCCTTGTTTAAATTCAGTATTAGTAGAGCTGGTTTCTAGACCATGTGGGAAGCTACATTTAGAGAC
>NW_013674809.1:18195-19549 GCF_000517525.1 Limulus polyphemus
TCTAAAGAAATGATCAAGTTTTTAACATCATTATTATTTAAAATTGTGTTGTAAAAGAAACATTTGCAGGAAAGATAATTACTAGCACTGAAGTAGGCTGATTTGATTGCTCCATTTCTAGGTATTAATATTGGGAGTATTTAGCTTAGGATGAAATTATTAGTTTTGTGGAAGGTGAGCATCGTAACTACCCACCTCCATAGTTTTGGAAACAACCGTATTTGAAGAAGTTTTAGGTAATTTAATAGAAGTAACTTTTAGTGTATTTATGATATGGTGACTACATTAGTATTTTTAAGGTAGGTTCCAAGTACATTTGTTACTAAGAGTTGTTAATACAGCATAGTTTTATGTGCTGTTCCAGACTGATGTAGAGCCGTATCGAATGGATGAAAGAACTGGAAGTCTTGTGTTTGTGGGAAATCCGTATACTTGATGGAAATGGGTCTTTCCTTAGTTTGTTGCTGAGGTCACGCATAATGTTCTATAAAAACACAGTATTTGTACAAAGACCTTGAATTAGTGTATGAAATATGTAGAATTTCTTTATTAGATTGAAATTTTTATTACTACCTGCCAAAAGAGTTTGTTTAAAAAATTAAAGTTACTTGTTACGTATATATTAGGGATGCACGGGTACCCAGCCGGGTATTGGGCTACCCAGTAATACTACGCTCCGGTGAGTGTCGAAGTTAGGCATCTAAGCCCTATATTTGTGGCAACTAACATGGTACTGAAAGTTAGTCAATAATTGGTTTGGTTAAAAAAACAAAACGCTCTTAGCAACAAAAACTGACCGCCAGCTGAAAGTCAGGGTTTGAGAAGTTGCGACTAGATATTGAAAGTAAAACTTGAATGTTTTGTTGGTGATTATTTGGTTAAATGTAATAAATGTCAATTTTGTTGGTTTTTTTTCTGATTTTTGTGTATGTTGCTGTTGTTGTTTTTTTTTGGGGGGGGAGCAAGGGAAGAAACTGGTCCCAGTTGACACCTGCCCCTGGCCAAAGCTTAGTGACCGGGAACCCAGACCTGGTATTCGGCCAAATTTTACTACCCATGCATCCCTAATATATATTGATAAAATTGGATGCAAGTCCATTCATCAGGTAAACTAAATAAAACCTTTTTACTTCTGTAACTGTGTAGAAAAGATTTACAGGGTTCAATTAATTACAGAGAAAAACTGTAGTGACACATAGGTAAACTAAATAAAACCTTTTTACTTCTGTAACTGTGTAGAAAAGATTTACAGGGTTCAGTTAATTAAAGAAAAACTGTAGTGGCACATAGGTAAACTAAATAAAACCTTTTTACTTCTGTAACTGTGTAGAAAAGATTTACAGGGTTCAGTTAA
>NW_013674809.1:20257-22077 GCF_000517525.1 Limulus polyphemus
ACTTAAAGTAGTAGTGGGCCTGTTATTGATGTTATTGTTATGTAAAGAGTAGAATGTTGAACTCAATAAAGCAGTTGCAAAGATTGTTAATTGTCTTAAGTCCTTGTTACAACTATCACATTTTTTTTATGGTGTAATGTTTTTTTTTGTATATAAAACAACCTTACTTTGACACTAGACACCAGCAGAGAACCTTAATACTTGTGAGCTAAGACAAATGTTGTGATACATAAAGAGAAATAAAATACATTATCTTTTTTCAACAGTTTTACAACACTAATACTTAATACTTTTAAAAATGTTGGCATGTAATCTACATTATGAATACTTGTTACCTTACATCTAACAATGTCTATGTTAATCACACCTACAAACTAATGATTTTTCACTGTGAAATGTTGTTATTTTTTAGATAAAATTATTAATACTTTATATGTGTATATAATTAAGTAACAGCAGATGTTATTTAATACTTAGATGTTAAGTAATACTTAATATGTATCAAAAAGCAACATCAACACATGTTACGAACATTAGTTTTTGATGCATATCATTAAGAAACATTGATGGGTGTTAACAACAATAATACTTAATATACATTATTAAGAAACATATATTAATAGTAATTTTTATCCATCACATTAAAATTAGTATTTAACTAACATACATTTAATAAAGTTTTGGTGAAAATAATTAGGAACACCCATTTTCTCTTGACAAAATTGCAAATTGAATTTTCTCTAATTTTTCAACAGAAGAAGTGTTGTAACATGGTTTACATAACTCTGTATATAGAACTTTTTATAAATCATTAGATGAATATCTGTGTTTACAACAGTTCTCCTGAATATCACAAATTTTATTTTATCAACACTGAACTTCCTATTTTATGATGGACAATTCATAATTTTTGTTCAGTTACTTCTTACACTATTAAAATAAGTTGCTAAGAATTTTTTGGAGTGTTCATTAAGTACTGTTGTTGTGCATGAGACTTTGTTTTAATTGTCCCTGTTTTTATCCATATGATTTTGTTTCGTAGGTGTTTGGCAAATTTGTATAATCACATTCTATACTTGACTAGAAAAAGTTTGCTAATGTCCTTAGGTGTTTGGTTAATCTGTACACTTTACTAGGAAAATTTATTAATGTCTTGAGCTGTTTGGCTAACCTGTCTAATCATATTCTACACTTTACTAGGAAAGTGCTAATATCCATAGTTTAGTTAATCTGTATAGTCACATTTTACACTTTACTAGAAAAATTTGGTAATCTCCATAGGTGCTGGGCTTAATCTGTATAGTCACATTTTACACTTTACTAGAAACATTTGGTAATCTCCATAGGTGCTGGGCTAATCTGTAAGTCACATTGTATACTTTACTATAAACATTTGGTAATCTCCATAGGTGCTGGGCTAATCTGTACAGTCACATTTTACATTTTACTAGAAACATTTGGTAATCTCCATAGGTGCTGGGCTAATCTGTATAATCACATTTTACACTTTACTAGAAACATTTGGTAATCTCCATAGGTGCTGGGCTAATCTGTACAGTCACATTGTATACTTTACTAGAAACATTTGGTAATCTCCATAGGTGCTGGGCTAATCTGTACAGTCACATTGTATACTTTACTATAAACACTTGGTAATCTCCATAGGTGCTGGGCTAATCTGTATAGTCACATTTTACACTTTACTAGAAACATTTGGTAATCTCCATAGGTGCTGGGCTAATCTGTATAGTCACATTTTACACTTTACTAGAAACATTTGGTAATCTCCATAGGTGCTGGGCTAATCTGTATAGTCACAT
>NW_013674809.1:22569-25735 GCF_000517525.1 Limulus polyphemus
ACATTTGGTAATCTCCGTAGGTGCTGGGCTAATCTGTACAGTCATATTGTATACTTTACTAGAAACATTTGGTAATCTCCGTAGGTGCTGGGCTAATCTGTACAGTCATATTGTATACTTTACTAGAAACATTTGGTAATCTCCGTAGGTGCTGGGCTAATCTGTATAGTCACATTTTACATTCTACCAGCAAAGTTTGCTAATTCCATAAGTGTTTGGTGAATCTATATAATAGCATTCTACACTTTAAATAAAAGTTTGGTAATCTCCATAAGTGTTTGGCCACTCCATGTATTCAACTTCCACATTGTAGTAGAAAGGTTGCTGATCTCCATAGGTGCTATTCTACACTTTACCTACATAATTTACTCATCTTTGTAGAGCTTTCCTTGGCTAATTGACTCCTGCATAAATTGAAGTGTTGTTCTTTTTGATCATGTTAACCACCCCTGATCTTGTAGATTTTGTTTCTTTACTAAAAAGTGATTTTCATGAAGGAATGATGAATTAGATGTCAAGTATATTTTTTTGGTTTGCTACTTCTGATGCAAAATACCAGTTTTGCTGAATCACAGCTCATCGGTGCTGCTTGGAAGAGTGAAGCAAATAAATAAAGTAGGCCTCATATAATGCAAGCAGTTTGTTTGTTTTTGATGTATAGTCCTTTACTCACCACTAAAAACCTAAATGTTTTAGGCTTTAGGATAACATGACATACTGTCAGAATTAATTATCTTATTTCATTGAACTGAAGGGTTACTGATTTCTTTGTTAATTTATTTTCTTCACCAAAACTTGAATTTCAGCAAAGCAAAAATGAAGTAAGTAGAAACTTAATCTATTCTTTTGTTTTCTACTTCCACTTTAGTTCACATTTTGGTGAACAAATTAATGATCAGTTAGTCTGCTGAGTAGTAATGTATAATTAATTGTGATGGTATGACATATCTAAAAACCTAAAGTGTTTTAGGTTATTAGTGGTGAGTAAAGGACTATACACCTAAACATCTCTGAAAAAGTTTATCAGCAAACAATGTTTGACCTATCATCTGGGTGAATAGATATAAGTGTAAAGAATGTGGATCTGTGCTGTTCTTTACAATCATGTTAATAGTTAGTGCTTACTCTTATTAGCACACATACATGTCAACTGACGGGGCTTATCCTTATGAAATTCTTGATTATAGCCAATTGTTGTTTGTGAGCCCTCTGTCTTTATTAGTGTTAAAATACATGATTGTATCCAATTGTTGTTTGTGACCTCTGTGTCTTTTTAAGCCTTTAAATGCATAATTATATCCAATTGTCATTTGTAATCCCTATGTCTTTGTTAACATTTAAACACATGATTGTAGCCAATTTTCATTTGTGATCCCGTACGTCTTTGTTAGCATTTAAACACATGGTTGTAGCCAATTGTCATTTGTGATCCCCTATGTCTTTTTTTAATACCTTTAACACATGATTATATCCGTTTGTTGATTGTAACTCCTGTGTCTTTATTAGCCTTTAACACATGATTGTATCCAATTGTTATTTGTGAGTTTTGTGTCTTTTTACCTGCAGCATAGCAGCTCATAGAATGACCCCGAGTTTTCTTTTTAACAACTATAAACATTTAGGTCATAGCTCCACCATCTCTTGGCCAATTTGAGATCTAATTATTACAGTTTTGGACTTGGAAGGTCAAACCCTTTTGATTGCTATATTTAACGATGTCCAAGGTCTGATAGATTAGTTTACTCTAATTCTGCCTAAAAGAATTTCAATTTGAGTGTAGGCTGGAAGAGATTCTGATGAGTAATAAATTCAAATCGGATATACGTACACCCCATAAAAATATAACTAATATAAAGGAAAAAAAGGTCCCGTAGATTAATTTACTCTAATCCTGCCTAAAAGAATTTCAAATGGTGTGGCTATTTAGGGTTCCCTCTTATATATCATTTAAATACAGTATTATATCCAGTTGTTGTTTATGACTTATTAGAATTAAAATACATGATTCTATTAGTTGTTGTTTGTGAGCTGTGGGTTTTTATTAGCATTTAAATACATGATTATATCCATTTGTTTTTTGTTGACTACTTTGTCTTTCTTAGAATTTTTATAGATGATTATATTCAACTGCTGTCTGTAAGTACTGTGTCTGTGTTAGCATTCAAATCTAATTGTTGTTTGTGAGCCCTGTGTCTGTGTTAGCATTCAAATCTAATTGTTGTTTGTGAGCCCTGTGTCTGTGTTAGCATTCAAATCTAAATGTTGTTTGTGAGCCCTGTGTCTGTGTTAACATTCAAATACGTGATTGTATCTAATTGTTGTTTGTGAGCCCTAAATACATGATTATCTGTAACATATTATTGATGTTCTTGTAACCATATTGGACATTCAGTTTGGACCTGAACATGTTATATGTGTTCTTGTTACCATATCTGGTGTTAGGTGTGGACTTGAACATATTATAGGTGTTATTGTAACCATATCAGTTTAATTATGACTTTAATATCTTATGGATCTTTCTTGGCCCTTATTAGCTATTTAGTTGGGATTTGTACACCATATAGGTATTCTTTTAACCATATCAGTTTTGTTGGGATGTGAACTTCCTGTGACCATATTAGCTCAGTTGGACATAAATATCTTACAGATCTTGTAACAAAATACGTTTATAACCATAATAATGTTTTATTTATAGTATGTTATTTCTTATTCTCCTTGATCTCAATTTTTTAGTAGCTTAATTGTTGTAAAGTTTGTATGTCAGTCGAGTTGGCTTAAAACTTGTACCATGTTGTCATATCTATGTTAAGCAAGTTAACCTTCAGTATTACTTTTCTGTAGAGGATGAATGTTAACCAAGCTAGTTTATAATAGTACCATGCTGTAAACTCAATATTAATCATATCAGTTTTCAGTAGTATCATGATGTAGACACTGTATGTTAATCAAATCAGTTTACAATAGTAACATGTTGTGGAGGCCAAATGTTAACCAAATCAGTTTATAATAGTAACATGTTGTGGAGGCTGAATGTTAACAAATCAGTTTATAATAGTAACATGTTGTGGAGGCTGAATGTTAATCAAATCAGTTTATAATAGTAACATGTTGTGGAGGCTGAATGTTAATCAAATCAGTTTATAATAGTAACATGTTGTGGAGGCCA
>NW_013674810.1:0-1222 GCF_000517525.1 Limulus polyphemus
ACAGATAACTGGGACTGAAGTACTTCATAATGACACTACTTTAGTACGATCACAGATAACTGGGACTGAAGTACTTCATAATGACACTACTTTAGTACGATCACAGATAACTGGGACTGAAGTACTTCATAATGCTGACACTACTTTAGTACGATCACAGATAACTGGGACTGAAGTACTTCATAATGCTGACACTACTTTGGTACGATCACAGATAACTGGGACTGAAGTACTTCATAATGCTGATGCTACTTTAGTACAATCACAGATAACTGGGACTGAAGTACTTCATAATGCTGATGCTACTTTAGTACGATCACAGATAACTGGGACTGAAGTACTTCATAATGCTGATGCTACTTTAGTACGATCATAGATAACTGGGACTGAAGTATTCATAATGCTGACACTACTTTAGTACGATCACAGATAACTGGGACTGAAGTACTTCATAATGCTGACACTACTTTAGTACGATCACAGATAACTGGGACTGAAGTACTTCATAATGCTGATGCTACTTTAGTACAATCACAGATAATTGGGATTGAAGTACTTCATAATGCTGACACTACTTTAGTACGATCACAGATAACTGGGACTGAAGTTTTACATAATGCTGACACTAATTTAGTACGATCACAGATAATTGGGATTGAAGTACTTCATAATGCTGACACTAATTTAGTACAATCACAGATAACTGGGACTGAAGTACTTCATAATAATGACACTACTTTGGTATGATCACAGATAACTGAAGTGCTCTTAATCTTAGTTTAATTACTGATATAGAAAGTATTCATCTTCTATACAAGTAAAATAACCTCACAAATATTTTATTAATCCTCCAAAATCAGAAATTAGATGAATCTCAAAATAAGAAACCCAATATCCCAGACCATGTTTGGAAAATCAGACGTTCTTCCTGCAGGGATGAACTGGGAATGAGATACCCGAAAGTACACCACAAGCCTACCCCTCTTAAGACATCTTGAAAAACAAACCAATCTTTGTACTAATATACGAATTCCATAAATCCTTCCTAGACTGACATATTCCAGTGTTGTGAAACGTACGTCAAATTAGTACTTTTATTGAGAAGCACATGTACACAGCATGGTCACAAGTAAATAGACACCACCTTTTCAGAAAAAATTAAAATTAATATCTAGTAGATCTTCCTTTTGCTTTGTGGAGTTCATTGATACTTTGGGGCATT
>NW_013674810.1:2222-4069 GCF_000517525.1 Limulus polyphemus
CGAGAAAACCTTGAGTTCTAGGCATGTTGTTGCACAAGATAATTAGTGTGTGGACCATTTTCATTTATATAGTGCTCTGTGAACACAAATTAGTTAGCATAAATCAGTTAAATGATGAAAAATTAGGTGTGTATTTACTTGTGACCACTCAGTGTACATAGTACCAATAAATTATTTTGAAAATATATTTCCTGACATGTTTTACAGACACTTGAGTATTTACACAGTGTTTCCTGACGTGTTCTACAGACACTTGAGTATTAACAGTGTTTCTTGACGTGTTCTACAGACACTTGAGTATTAACAGTGTTTCTTGACGTGTTCTACAGACACTTGAGTATTAACAGTGTTTCTTGACGTGTTCTACAGACACTTGAGTATTAACACAGTGTTTCCTGACATGTTCTACAGACACTTGAGTATTAACAGTGTTTCCTGACATGTTCTACAGACACTTGAGTATTAACACAGTGTTTCCTGACATGTTCTACAGACACTTGAGTATTAACACACAGTGTTTCCTGACATGTTCTACAGACACTTGAGTAAACACACAGTGTTTCTTGATGTAATGACATCTATCTAATAGAACCTTATGTTTGTTTTTACTGACATGCTGCTTCTTCCTTTTAGTAATCATGCAAATTTACCATGGACCACCCACAGGGAGCCTGCAGACCACAAACTGAACCACCCACAGGGAGCCTGCAGACCACAAACTGAACCACCCATAGGGAGCCTGCAGACCACAAACTGAACCACCCATAGGGAGCCTGCAGACCACAAACTGAACCACCCATAGGGAGCATACAGACCACAAACTGAGAACCATTGTTTGAACACATTAAAAAAAAAGTCTTCTCGTTTTTAAAACACTTAGTATTTTGTAAACTTTCCTGATCCTAAAGACATTTTACAGTCGGTATAAAATATCTGTTTTCAAGCTTCTAAACTTCAGAAAAATTAAAATTATAAACTGATTAAATATGTATAATGTACGAAAAAAAAATTTTCACAAAAAACTTATTAATCAAAAAGATCATTTTAATCATTATTAAACCTTTCTTTTAAAAAATAATTCTAAGTATTAAACAATGTTTTACTTTTATTATAAAATTTTCTTAGTGATCCAGAACTATTCTCTGCAGCAGCTTTTATATTCTATTCTACCAAGTTGAAAAACAAAACAAAACCTAAACAACATTTGTGTTTAAAACATCATGATGTAGCAACACATGAAAACCAAATAAAAAAAGACAGACCAATACACACCTAACAGAAAGTTTGGTAGGTATTTGCTTACGAACAAAAACCATTTGGTTTGTAAAAAATTAATCTTATAAAATTAGATCAATAAAAACTTGTTAGTATGAAAGCAACTCCATGAAGGAAAGACAAGAGAAGCAAAGTCTGTACCCTCATCGAGGCTGGCGTGAGAAGCCAGGTGTCCTGCTGGAAAAGAGGGTTCCTTCCTTACATGAGGTGGAGGGAGGTCAGGAGGGGCAGGTTCTGGAGGAGGGGGATAGGTTCCATAACCTTTACAGAAAACAAAAAGATTACAGCCTGATTAAAACTTTCCTTAGAGAAAGCAGTCTTTATCTTACAGATAGAGAGCGAAAATTTGGTTTTTAAATAAAGAAGCCCGATATTTTCTGAAAATAATAGATCCTGTTAAACCCATTTTTGTCATAAAGTTCTTATCTCTTGTGAAAGTAATGGGTCATGTTGAACATTTATTTTCTGAAGTAATATTTTTCTGAAAGTAATGGGTCATGTTAAACATTTATTTCCTGAAAGTAATGGGTCATATCGAACATTTATTTCCTGAAAGTAATGGGTCATATCGA
>NW_013674810.1:5018-7949 GCF_000517525.1 Limulus polyphemus
TCGAACATTTATTTCCTGAAAGTAATGGGTCATATCGAACATTTATTTCCTGAAAGTAATGGGTCATATCGAACATTTATTTCCTGAAAGTAATGGGTCATATCGAACATTTATTTTCTGAAGTAATTTTTTTCTCGAAGTAATGGGTCATGTTGAACATTTATTTTCTGAAGTAATTTTTTCTCGAAGTAATGGGTCATGTTGAACATTTATTTCCTGAAAGTAATGGGTCATATCGAACATTTATTTCCTGAAAGTAATGGGTCATATCGAACATTTATTTCCTGAAAATAATGGGCCATATCGAACATTTATTTCCTGAAAATAATGGGCCATATCGAACATTTATTTCCTGAAAGTAATGGGCCATATCGAACATTTATTTCCTGAAAGTAATGGGTCATATCGAACATTTATTTTCTGAAGTAATTTTTTTCTGAAAGTAATAGGTCATGTTGAACATTTGTTTCCTGAAAGTAATGGGTCATGTTGAACATTTATTTTCTGAAGTAATATTTTTGTGAAAGTAATGGGTCATGTTGAACATTTATTTTTGTGAAAGTAATGGGTCATGTTGAACATTTATTTCCTGAAAGTAATAGGTCATGTTGAACATTTATTTTCTGAAGTAATTTTTTTGGGAAAGTAATGGATCAGAATTATATCTACAATTTTTGTCCAAAGACATTTCTTGTCTACAGAAGAGATTTTGTGATTCTTTTGAAAGGAAAGCTGCTACATTAAAACAAAACAAATATACAGTTTCTATACAGGAAGTTTCACAAGTCTGTGAAAGAAGCAGTACAATATAAACTATTATATTTCTGGTACATTTATAACATTCCATAACACTAAAAAACTACCCTACAAAGAGTATTAGTACCAAGAGTAGATATCGTTATCTAGCTTAAACAAAAACAATCACAATAAAAGAAGAAATTATTCATACTTTTAAAAAGATTTTTTTTAAGAGCTCAGAATATTATATGTGGACATAAACTCACACTGAAGTTTTATATTTTTACATTCAGAATTTTCAGTTTAACTAAAATAAAAGTTATTTTTAACAACAATGATTTCCAGCACAATTATAAATGTATGTAGACACCAAACCAAAACCAAAACTGAACCATGCAAAGAAAACATACGGTCTAAGAACACCAACAAAGTAGTCTTTTACAAGCAGTCAAGGTTACAGTTAAGCTGTAAATAAAACACAATCATGAAAAACAATACAAAAACGTAACTGACATTTTATCAATTGTTAACCACGAAACCGATAAGTAAGCCAAACAGAAATCAAAGTTATAAACGTTAAACTGAAAATCAAATCCAAAAATGATCAACAACTAAACATTACCAGTAAGTACATGTCAACACACACACATATATATATAAAATAATTCACCAACTATCATGGTACTAAAATGTTAAAGAACAACTGAAGGACATCAACCAACAAGTTACAGCTGGTGTGCTCATGCAAGGAACGGTAACAGCCCATGCAGATAGTCTGTTTACATCTCCATCCAAACAAAAACAGAGACAAAAAACGTAATCACCACTTAAGCCTGAGGATAAGGTATCATCATCATCAGTAATGCTGTCGGAAGCATCATCGGGTCTTGGTGTTGATCCTGGCTGTGCAGAGGCTAGGCTGGGAGCAGAAGAAATTCCAGATTTACTTTTCTTCCCTCGCTCCGCCTTTGTCTGAGAGTATCGAGGAAATGGAGATGGTTTAGAACCAGTCCTTCTCCTTCCTGTTGCATACAGAGATGGGTGGGCTGATACAGAGGTAAGTGGGTAGTGGTGAGGAGAGAGGTGTGGTGAGTAATGAACTTGATTCTGGAATGACGGTGGGGAGGCCACGATTCCTGTGAATGTGGAAAGAAGTGGGGGTGGAAATGTGAGGTCTATACCTGTCTGGGGGTCTCTTTCAAACCTGGTAGGGGGAAGAGATAAAGGAGGAGTAGAGTCACGAGACTTTAGCGTCATAGAACGATCAAGAGATTCTGTGCTAGGGAAGGACTGATGATACAGTTCTGAAAAAGACATCAGAAAGTCACCACTTACTAGCCTGTAACAAGACAGAAAAGTTAAAAACAAGTCTGATAACACCAAAGAGAACTACTATTTCACAGAAGAAAAACCACAATAAGGATAAAGTGACTAGTGAAATATAATGCTTCTAACTTTGTTAAAATTAAATAAAAACTGGCAAGTCGACTTCTAAAATATTCACTTGTCTTTATCTTATGGCGTAAAATGCATAACCTAAAACAGCAAGAACGCTTTAATATGAGGCTTAACAAGAACATTGTATTTCTTGTATAGTATGTGAACATCATTTGAAATGGAATTTTAGCCCAGCCCTGCTGATTCCAAAAGTGATTAAATTATATCGGACAAGATTTTTGTTAAAACAAAACATGCCTAATAATTCTGCCACTTTGATTGTTGGCAGCAAAATAAAAGATTAGGCAAAGATAAAACAAAAACACTGAATGTGTAGTTAAATCTACATAATCAGTTTATTATATGTCTTTATTAATGTTCCAAGTGAATAATTAGTGCTTACACTTTATGTGTGGTTAAATCTACATAATCAGTTTATTAAATGTCTTTATTAATGTTCCAAGTTAATAATTAGTGGTTACACTTTATGTGTGGTTAAATCTACATAATCAGTTTATTAAATGTCTTTATTAATGTTCCAAGTGAATAATTAGTGCTTACACTTTATGTGTGGTTAAATCTACATAATCAGTTTATTAAATGTCTTTATTAATGTTCCAAGTTAATAATTAGTGCTTACACTTTATGTGTGGTTAAATCTACATAATCAGTTTATTAAATGTCTTTATTAATGTTCCAAGTTAATAATTAGTGCTTACACTTTATGTGTGGTTAAATCTACATAATCAGTTTATT
>NW_013674810.1:8743-18846 GCF_000517525.1 Limulus polyphemus
GGTGTTTTGGTGCCTCATGAACTCTCTGATGATCATCGTTTCTAATGTGTGAACGTTGCTTTGTCTCTTCTGTTGCGTAATACGCGTGAACCATTTCTGGACAGAATTGTCACCGGTGATGAAAAATTGATTCTCTATGCAAATATTAAACGCCAAAGACAATGGCTCAGCCCTAGACAAAAACCACTTCCGACCCCCAAAACCTTGACTCCATCCGCAGAATGTGATGCTTTGCATTTGGTAGGACATCAAAGGAGTAATTCATTTCAAACTCCTCAATCCACAGCGAACTGTCAATGCAGAAATATATAGTCAACATCTGGAATGTTTAAATCAAGCCCTTCATCAGAAATGCTCTTCACTCGTCAATCGGAAAGGTGTTCTTCTTCTCCACAACAATACACGTCCATATGTGGTACGTTTGGTGCAACACAAGATTATGGAGTTGGGTTAGGAAGTTCTCCCCCACCCACCATAATCTCCAGATATGACACCATCAGATTACTATCTTTTTCATTCACCGCAACACCATCTTAATGGGAAAACGTATGCAAGTGTGGAAGGTGTTAAAGAGGACATCGACATGTTTTTTGCTTCAAAGCCAAGTGATTTCTTGAGGACCTGATAGTAACACTCGGGCAAAAATAAATATTAATTTTCTTTAGACATTTAAAGTTAAGTAATATTCTCACCTGCCTGAAGACTTCTTCTGTTCTTTAACTGGCTGGGTTTGAGTAAATGTTCACCATTCTCCTGGTTATAAATGCTAGCGTACAAATCACTCTCATCACTAGGACTCAGAGGAGGATCCTCTAAGTACATGGTAGAAGAGACCGTTTCATCGTCAAGACCATGGCTGCTGTCTGTTGGTAACTGTTCATATAAACCTTCAGAATCCACCCTAAAGCATCAAAGAATGGTGATTATCAATGTTCGGAGGAATAGAATCTAATATGTTATTTACTAGTCACAACCTGCAAAACATTTTCACTAATTTTCATGCCCTTCATTTGAATTTTTCTATCAATTTTACACATGCCATTTAAGCTATGCTTTCTTGCTGGCATTGTGTATTAGATTGATAAATCCTGCTCTATTTGAAAACATTTTACTCGGTCAGACAAACAAACTCACATAACTTTATTTAATAAAACTACACTTCAAGTAAACAATAAAGTAATGGTATATAATAGTGTACAGAGTAAGAAACAGTTATGAACATTCAGTGTACGACACGGTTTTACGAGTTGAAACAAAAACTTGTACTAAAGTAAAGTAAATGTAAAGTTGTAATGAAGGCAAACTTAGCTGAATATGCAGAAACATCTGAATGCATGTTCACATAGTGTTAATCATAAGGTTTTAAATGAACTGTGCATTTTAGACAAAGGCCTTTATAACAATATGAGATTTGTAGCATTTGAACAAGAAATTTGCAAGAAAAGTACTGGACAGACAAATGCAAGCATATTATTTATATATATATTATAAGTAATGAAGGTTACATTAAGGTATTTTAGATAATGTTAAATAAAATACAGTTCAAATCAATAACTAGTAATTTTTTAATTTAAACACAATAATTTGGATAAACGACATACCAGAAAAGAAAAAAAATATATAAAAAATGTTTTGTAGAATTAAAACCTCTCTTACAATAACTTAAAAGTTGTATTATTACAAAAATAACACATAACCATGATACTTAAAATCATCCAGCAAAAAATGTTCACCATGAGCTGAAAAAAAAAAAAAAAGACTTAAAACTTAACTTAGCCCTCCCTTAATCTAATAAATAAATACTCTTGTATTTCATGTACTTATTTAATGTATACTCCTTAAAACACATCGTTTGTTTTCAAAACCTGAAAAATCCAATAATCTTTCTTTTTTCATAAGATACAAATAAAAGTTAAAATGAGCTGATAGTAAAATAAATTACAAACACTTAAGTAATTTTCTTGTGGTAGTCAGGATATCTGACAAGTAGCCAAGAGTTTCTACAAAAGCCTAACACATAACACACCTGTGATATTTACCAATATCCACCAAGTGGTCAAAATCTACCACAGGAACACTGGTAACCAGTAAATAGCCCACAAAACGTAACATGCAATATGTTCAAGTGTTTTTTAGGTACATTTATATCCAAAAGGTATTTGAAAGTTCCAAAATAAACCTAATAGTAGAGATGTCACTGAAGAAAGGTTGGGGGAAAAGTCTGAAGCTTTAAAAAGAAAGAAAGTACACGTTTCGCGACACATCAGAAGTAACTTACTGATGAAACAAGACAAACTTCACGCATGTAATTGTTTGAACCAAAGATGTGTACGTATATATTCTAGGTTATAAAAGATATACAAATGAATATTTTATTTCAAATGTTTCGGTTCGTTCTGTCATTTTCAAGATGTCCTAAATGACCCGCCCCCAGTTTTTTTCTTTTTCCCATTGGATTTACGTTGGTGTGTATCTGTCGACTGGTGGAGAAATGACATCAGTGCACTTAATTATTTTGTGACAGGTAGCAAAAAAACTGCAAGTTCAGGAAATATGTAGATAGTAAATCAAATATGGACAGTAAAGGAAAAAAACAAACAAACAAATGAATAGAATCTTTATTCACAAATAAGTGTCTGTTTATGTACTTTGATTACTAGTCGGCTTTTTATTTCTCACTGCAACTTCTCATTACCTATTGCAATCGGTTAAGCTTTCCAAATACATCCAACACAGGACCAGGGCTGGATAAATAATATTATAGTACACTTTGAAATCAACCAAAGGTTTCCTAGTAAAGTTTTGCCTCAGCCCAGGAAATACACACAGACATAGGGCCAAATTGTTACAAGCTTCAATGAGATAACCCTTGAAATATGTACCTTTTGCCTAACCAAAAGGATTAGTAGACATTTATGACTTTTGAATGAGGATGTCATAGCTACACACACAACACTTGCATTGAAATTTAGGAAAACCACCTGTGCATATCTTACTACAGATATATCTATACTATTTATGGAAAGGTGATATTAACCCTTTCTGCATGAGCATCCTTTACTGAGCATGTCACAAGGTTTTAGTGACTTGCATTAAAAACTTAATTAAACTACTTTTTGTTTATGTTATACCAATTAGCATAGCATAAAAACATAGCTAATAATCCAATAGTATACACGTTTTACATTCTTGATTTTATAAGATGATATTTTAAAGAATCCTGAATTTTCCCTAGTGTGAGAAATGTGACATACTTTCTCTAGGCATCCCCTCTTCTGTAATTTATTCACCACCCCTCCGATAAGTAGTACGAAATATAACGTAAATTACTATTAAATTGTCACTGCTCAGACAAAGCATATTTTTTATAGCTTTCAATCTTGTTTGGTTATAGAGCCATCAAATAGAAAATCAGACCCCTCTTACCAGAACCACCTGTCACATCCACTCTTTCAGGATTTGCTAATAGTTCTCTCTTACATTTAATATTATATTATTTATAACCAATAAAAAACCAAGATGTTGTTTTCTGTAAAGAGAATTGTTAATTTCTCTTTCAGTACATGCTTTATTCGCATGGGAAAGACATCAACTAGTGTGGATGAATTTGTAATGGCTCTGTCAGATAGTTAAAAAGACAGGAAAATTGTGATTCCTGTGGGACATTGTCCACTTTTTTGCATGTTATTATTCTGTTGTTTTTTTTTGTGCATTATTTAATTAAATAAAAATTATTTAGTGCACCACTAGAATTAGTATAAAAAAATGGAGTTAAGTATCACGTTTCTACAAGGTTTTGTCATCATGTTAAACTTATATTAAAGTTTTTCTTCATTACCCATTCAAGCCATCTCCAACCATTATTAGTCTCAAAGTGGGTTCCTCATCATCGAATTGGAGTTAAGTATCATCGACAAAAAATAAAATAAAAAGGTCCAGGTATGGACTTTATTTCTTGTTTTTCATGTGTATTCTTTATTCGTTATTATAAAAGTAACTAAAATGTAAAAATAGGAATCTCTTTAGGTTAGTTAAGGTTAGATTATGTAAAATAAATAATAGTATAATAAAAATGTTCCAGGAGGCATGCATGCAAGCAGCTTGTGGGTAATGTAATTTGATAGCGTAAGGTGAGCTCCAAGGTTCAAAGGGCAATAAAACACTGAAATTTTAGTATAAATAGTAGTATATTGTTATGAGTTTAAAGCTACTTAAGATAAATAAATGTAGTTCATGTTAGAATTTGAAATCATTCTAGAAAGAAAAAAAGGGTAATTTAGGTTTATTTCGATTTCTTTCTTTTGGTGGTTACAAGGTCGGTCAAATTGACCAACCTTGTATAGAATTAAGGTGGAGAAAATATCAGATAAAATATATAACATATAAAATATAAACATTTGAAATGTATTTAGGAGGTTGTAGAAATTATGCAAATAAAATTTGAGATTTCTGGGAGAAGGAATAGTATTTTTAATCAGAACATGAAAATCACTTTGCACTCGGACTAGTAATGAAACAGATTCAATATATTCACAAACAAATCTTTAGTAAAAATACTTCATTAAAAAATCTGATTTTTTTTATGTACAAAAGACTTGTAATGTTTCCAAAAAGTCTACTAAATTACATGAGGTATTCATGAGTATTAAAATTTATGGTATAAATAGTTAACAAGTGAAAATGTGTATATAGACTCGGTATTTTATATTGATGCCCACTACAAAATGGTCAATGGTTACTTCAATTGTAACACTCTGAAAATTATCTTACCCATCTTCCAGCAAACCACTTCGTATATGATACGACTCTTGCCGAGAAGGGACGGGAGGTGGTACATGTGGGAGATTTTCGAGGGAGTAATCTGAATCATCCATGCTGAAAGCTTTTTCTATATGAGGCTTCCTTTCTGACACCTCTTTAAAAAATGGTGTGTAGAATGCAGCTTTAAAGAGAAAGAAAAATAAAAACCTTCTATAATGCTACATCGAATGTTTTCTGATCTTTAATGCGTAATATAATTTATTAATCTAAATGACTTATTTAAATTTTAATATATCTATTAAAGATATAATTCCTGTAAAATTTTCATTTGAAAATACTGAGAAAAATTCCTCACATTTGGTATTTATACTAAAATAAATTACTGATTTATCTAAGAAAACATACCAAGATTTTATAAAAACTGTACACCAAATTAAATATTAATATTAAAATAAATTCCACAATTTTCAACAGAAAACAGTTGTAATTATCAATATATCTGGTAAAAACTGAACTACAGAAATGAAAGCTAAAATATCATGATATACTTCAGTCAAAATCTGACTGTACAGTTTACAAGCATAACAAAAACAGTTACAATATTAAGATATATCTCCGTTTAAACCCAATACAATATCATAAACGTAAATGAAACGGCATTAAAAATAGAAGTTGGTATGAATCTCAACTTACTTTTCTGTTGACAGGTGGATATCGAGGTCATGAAATGAGCCTGTAATTTATCAGCTAAAGCATTCCCTTCTGTTATTAGTTGGTGCGATAAATCACTAGAAAAAAAAGCATTTGCACTACCCGTCTCTGTAACAGCCAAAATCTGGATTGGGATGTTTGGAATGTTCATTGAAAAAGCACTGTAGGGAAAAACAAGTTGAAGACTCGGTTATTCATTTACTCAACTAAATAAACTATTATCTACTGTTTTACATCAACTATCCTCAAAAGATGGTAGTGACAAACTAAACAAAACATAACTGTAGTTTTACAAAGAAAGTTGAACTAATTACTATTATAAGTACTTAAATGGTTTTTCTACTCCTGAAGTTTAATAAATTCTGTCATGCAGTGTTTAAGTAACTGTGAATTTTAACTGGTTAGTAGTAGTCTAGCAAACTGCAGGAATATCATTGTAAAATTAGCTATCGAGACCAAGCCTGAGACCTCTTGCATGCCAGAATGTTCTATCTACTGAGCTAAAGGGTTCAAGCCTGAGACCTCTTGCATGCCAGTGTTCTATCTACTGAGCTAAAGGGTTCAAGCCTGAGACCTCTTGCACGCCAGTGTTCTATCTTCTGAGCTAAAGGGTTCAAGCCTGAGACCTCTTGCACGCCAGAGTGTTCTATCTTCTGAGCTAAAGGGTTCAAGCCTGAGACCTCTTGCATCCCAGAGTGTTCTATCTACTGAGCTAAAGTGTTAATCTACTAGCAATTTCTAGTAAGGTACTTTTTAACAAGTCAAATTACCACATCCTTCTCTCCTCACAAATAAGGTCTGTCCTTGGGGCCGTATCTCGAGTTGTGTACCAGTTTTTCTGTGATAATCAAAATTTTTTTAATTTGTCGGGTCAAAGTTGAACTCTGCACTTTCCACACATCAAGAAAGTACTCTAACAACCAAGCTAAAGACAAAAGTGAAAAAATTTTTAATTAAAAAATTAAGAAGTTGGGAACATCAAAAAGTAAGGAAACAAGGTAGGAATGGGAGGGATAACATTATAACACTAGGTGGTTTTTGACAAGGTGCAACCTCAAAGTGTGTTTGTGGCCATTGTTCCACCCATTCCTACTTTGTGTATTTTTGTAACTTGGTAATTGTTCAAACTAAATGAAGGGTGTATATAGATAAATTTCTCTGTTGCAAACTTAGTTTAAGCAACCAAGTACAGATACATGTATGTAATCAAATTATGTGACCCTAATAAAATGCATGACATCATTAGGAGGGTGTTTTATATCAGAAGTGAACAGGAAGCTCCAATAGTCATACTTTGCTTATGGGAGACATTATAGCTATCTGACTGGTAAAGAGTGGGCCAAAAAATAGTTTCAAAACCTCTGATTTTTGAAATGTTTAAATTTGTTGGGTATTTAAAAAGGATTAGCTACTGATAAAACTCAGTTCAGCTCCACAACTGGATCAAAGTTCAAAGTATAACACAAAGTAAGAATGGGCAGAACAATGGCCACACCTATTTTGAGGTTGCACCGTGTCAAAAACCACCTAGTGTTGTAATGTTATCCTTCCCATTCCTACCGTGTTTTCTTACTTTTTGGCTTTCCCAATTACCTAACTTTTTTTATTTAAACATTTTTTACACTTGTTTAATAGCTTTTCTTAGTGCTTAGTCTTGAGAGTGACTGCTCTTTAGGCCTATCTTTCTTGTCATTTTTCTTAGAGCCATCTCTCAACATTTCCTGGCTTTCGCCAATATATTTACTAGAGGTTTTCTTCCATCTAGCCAGGGTGGAAGCCTTTTCTTATCCTCAAAGTGCTGTCTTGGATAAAAATCCACCCACTTTCCTCTCTCAAAGTGCTATTTCGGATAACAATCCACCCACTTTCCTACCTCAAAGTGCTATTTCGGATAACAATCCACCCACTTTCCTACCTCAAAGTGCTATTTCGGATAAAAATCCACCCACTTTCCTACCTCAAAGTGCTATTTCGGATAACAATCCACCCACTTTCCTACCTCAAAGTGCTATTTCGGATAACAATACACCCACTTTCTTACCTCAAAGTGCTGAGTGAAGCTTTCCTTTTAGTGGAGTACACCAGAATAAACCCATGAACAAGTTCTTCTTTGAAAGAAGTAGCCCCATGGTAGGAGGTGACCCGCACCTCCACGCTGCGTTTGAAGTCTCCCAGATAAGTTTCTAATGTAATGGTGTAGGGGGAAGTGACAAAACAACAATGGTGACTGAGTAGTGGGCCCAGAACATGTTCAACACTATACGGGTCTCCACAAAGCATGCACATGATGATCCTGAATAAAAAAAACAATGGATATCCACAAATTATACATACAATGATATGAGAAGATGTCACTCATCATAATGCCAGTTAAAACTAACTAAAGAAAGATATAAAAAAATGTCATTCATTATAATACTAGTTAAAATTAACTGGCTAATAACAAGTCAACTCCAGTATCTGACTATTAATAAAAATAGAAACAATAAAATAAATATCTGAGTGTTAACTTTATATATTAATCTACAACACTCATGTTTTCTGATTTGAATTAGGAAGAAAAAGGTATCAAAAATAGATGTGGGTGAAGTTTAACATTCACCAACAGAGAATGACTCCACACCAATCTAACACGCATGATAAGAATACCTCCTAGTTACAAGCTGTGACTACATTCGTGATGATACGATAGCTTGTTTTCTACATCTCAACCACAGAATATTTCAGGAAATCTTTGTTTCTAAGATCCAGAAGACAATTACCAGCAAATTATCATAACTGAATTTCGGTTACAGCACATTCAATTAGTGATTTATGAGTCAGACAAGATATTTATTCAACATGGACTAGATTACAAAAACTCTTAGTATTGAAAGCAAAGGGGTGAGGCTTTTTAAGATATTTAGAAAAAAATAGTTCTTACTACTAGTGTGTGTGTGACAGTAGAACCTTAATAAAGCTGAAGGATGTTCGTGTGAGAAGTTATTGATTAAACATAGATGGATCATACACGAGCCTTTAAGGAAAAAACCTACCTGATGTCAGGGTTGACAGCCTGTTCTGGAAGTGTGTGATAGATCTGTAGCAAGTCAGCTCGTCGCTGAATGCTTTCTATAAGAGAGTGTAATGCTTTAAGAAGTTTTGGTTCATCAAACCGCTGCTCAGTACCAGAGTCACAGTTACTTACGTCAATAAATGGACACTGCAGACTAAAGGAATATAAAACAGTAAAATTAAGAAACTTGTAATACAAATAATAATCTTAAATAATACAAATAATAATAATATTTTTTAAATTATATTAATAATAATTTCCTTAAAATAGATTCCTAGTATTTTAGTTCAACTTAGGTCATGATGGGAAAACAAAATATGCAGTCTGGCTAACTTTGATTAGATATGACTTTTTGTCAATACACATCAACAAACAACAGCAAGTAAGAAAGTGATACTTGATAGTAACCAACATTAGCTTTAGGATCGCAACCCTATTATTCAACCCTTTACTTTACCGTACCAACCAGATTCTTTAAAATACATGGTGGTAGTTTTTCCTCTCAAAAACAGTGTTAATAACTTCCTTTAGAGTAACTCCATGGAATTAAGATTAACAGTTTCTTGTCATCACCCCATGCAATCGGTACAGCCATATCAAGCACCATTATTTAAGCTAATTGCTTAAGCTGATATCACATGATGCTAAATGCTCTTTAACTATAATAATTTCATAAAATTGAGTAAATTTGTGCTGAAAAGTTTTTTTTTTATGTATCTGCACGTCCTTTTACCTTATGGTTTTGCTGCTCTGAATCAGCCATCTGTAATCTGAATAACAAAAATCTAAAAATGGTCCACTTTTAATTTTAGGTGTAACTGTAGCAAAAATTTTAGACCGATAGCTCACCCGACTTTTTTTTTGTGTTGGCATGCGCAAAATTTTCATCAAAATTGGGCAGTTTCTGTTGAATAATTTTGCACATGTGACTTGTATTTACACCAAATGAGACTCCTAACTGAAGGTTGAAAAGATCTATTAGTGTACCAAATTTGAAAAAAAAAAAATACCATAAAAGTTAAGTATGTGTTTCTATCAAATAAAGTTTCCATACTTTGGTGTGATGAAAAAAAAAAAGAATAAACTCAATCAAAATTGGAGATGTTATATATCAGGTGTTTTTTAATGGATTGCCTTGAAATTTGGTATGTGAAGTAAGAGTCCTGTAGAGCACTTCCATTGATAGTTTGGGTTACCACAGTCCAAGATACATAAGGTAGAAAATTGCTAAACTATCACTCCTGTTAATAACACACAATTTGTCCAGCAGCTTGTTTACAAGGGTGGTTCATTAATGTGTATGCCTGTTTACAAGGGTGGTTCACTAAAGTGTATGCCTGTTTACAAGGGTGGTTCACTAAAGTGTATGCCCGTGTCCGTGGGTGGTTCACTAACGTGTATGCCCGTGTCCGTGGGTGATTCACTAACGTGTATGCCCGTGTCCGTGGGTGGTTCACTAACGTGTATGCCCTTGTCCGTGGGTGGTTCACTAACGTGTATGCCCTTGTCCGTGGGTGGTTCACTAACGTGTATGCCCTTGTCCGTGGGTGGTTCACTAACGTGTATGCCCTTGTCC
>NW_013674810.1:19846-22759 GCF_000517525.1 Limulus polyphemus
CCCTTGTCCATGGGTGGTTCACTAACGTGTATGCCCTTGTCCATGGGTGGTTCACTAACGTGTATGCCCTTGTCCATGGGTGGTTCACTAACGTGTATGCCCTTGTCCATGGGTGGTTCACTAACGTGTATGCCCTTGTCCATGGGTGGTTCACTAACGTGTATGCCTGTTTCCACGGGTGGATATAGACAAGCTTCTTTCTATCAATAAAGATAAATTTAGTTCAATTCAATTTAAGCAGACTTTTTTCAACTAGTAATTTCCCCAACTTAACACTATAACTATCAAATGGTTATGCATGGGTATATTCAGTTTTTTTAAACTATTTCTACACCAAATGTGTTTTATGTCTATTGCAAACTTACTGGATGAGCAATTCTTATTTCAGGAAATAGAAAATAACCTTCACATTACGCTACAAATCTTTTCCTCTCACAATCCTCCTAATTAATTTATTTAAATTTTCAATCAGTGATAAGACACTATCCTATGTCCACCACAAACTGAAGAAGCCTTTACTTCAATACCAGAACCCATTACAGTGGGTTGGACCATGGCAGGCAACTGAAATACTATTCTTAAGACAAAGAAGAAGGAGAATGTTACAGTAGAGCTAGACAATTTTTGTTCCTTTGACAATTTAACTTGTCAATGACAAGCCAATACTAAATGAAATGTAAGTACATGCTAAACAAGTAACTTATGTTTCAAAAACAACAAAAAGAGATACATCATTTTCACACTTGTTTACCTTTTAGCCCTATTCTGACCTTCTTCACAAAGAAAACTTAAGTCTTTCTCATTTGTACTAGAATCAGCAGCAAACAGGATAACAATAGGGAGCCCGTGAAAAGGGAGTCTGTCCTCTTGTTCAAGATTTGAAAGTAAGGTTTTCTCCAAACTCTCACGGATGTATTCTAGAGTCTGATGATTAGAATATACACAGAAACATCCTAGGGATAAAGATGTTAGTATTTCCTGAGAGCATGTAAATACAAAAAAATGTACTAATCTTCCTGGTTCAAAATATCAAATAATATAAAGAAAATATAAATTCTGAGGAGCAACTGAAAAAATGACTTTGTTTTTTTAACTCACTAGTTAAAGATTGGTTGAAACACTTTCCACATCATAAAAGACAAATATTCTGGGCAACATTCTAAACTGATGCCCTTTATGAGATATTACAGCGATGTTGAAACTTCCAATTGAAGTTATATAACAAATTAACTTTGTTTCTCTCAGTAAGTGTTAAAACCACACACTTTACGTTTTCATGTTAAAACCACACACAATGTTTTCATGTTAAAACCACACACTTTATGTTTTCATGTTAAAACCACACACTTTATGTTTTCACACTCTGCAAACAAATTTGTAGAAGTATCAATTTGATTTAATTTCACAAACAATCCTTCTATACTTGACAAACCAGTCTTCAGGTTTAGTATTTAATGTTATTCACGAAACTGCATTAACTCTGCTAGATTTAACTACAGTATAAAGAGAAGAAGACAAGTGGTTCAGAAAGGAAAAGAGTTTTGTTTTATAATTCACCACTTAACATACTAGCAGCTATAAAATAACATAGAACACAGATCAGAGTGAAAAATTATCTAAAAGTTTTTATATTAACACAAAAGCAAATTCTCCGATTTCTCTAAATGCTCAACTCACCATGTGGAAGAAATCCTGATGTTTGAAAGGAGTTATGGGGTAAACCAACATCCCCGTTAATAATTCTAAAATCTAGAGTATATTGCATTTTTTCCATTTCAAAAACATCTTCTGTACAATAGGCCTGAAAAATAAAATAAATACTTAAAAAACTGTACAATAATATCAGAAAGTATTGAAAAATAATTTAAAAGAAAGAGACCTATAGTACTATACATAAAAATAAAGCCTAATTAAACTTACAAAATAATTTAAAAGAAAGAGACCTCTAATACTATACATAAGAATAAAGCCTAATTAAACTTACAAAATAATTTAAAAGAAAGAGACCTATAGTACTATACATAAAAAGAAAGCTTAATTAAACTTACAAAATAATTTAAAAGAAAGAGACCTATAGTACTATACATAAAAATAAGGCCTAATTAAACTTACAAAATAATCTAAAAGAAAGAGACCTATAGTACTATACATAAAAATTAAGCCTAATTAAGCTTGCAAATTCATTGTTTGTAAAAAAAAATCTGAAATTGTAAAACCTGGTATAAAAAAAATACTATCTATACAAGAACAAATCATATCTATAGTATGTCTAAAGATACTTTTTGTTTTATAACCACTTCCTTTCAAGACATTTGTTGGTAATCAGTTTCTTTTTATAGATAAGTCATACGCCTTTGTAGTAATGAAAGTTGAAATTGACAGCACACTTTAAAAACACACCCCAAAAAATTAATACTATTAAATTTTGTTCTTACTAACCCACAAAGTGGAAATTGAGACCTGCAGAGTTGAAGGAGCAGTAGCTTGGTTGGCTAAACTGTTTGTCTGGTAAGTGTAGTTTAAAGTTTGAATCCCATTCGGTCCCACCTTCCAAAATATGGAGAGCCACAAGTAAAATCTTTATGTGTATAAAGAAGAAATCGGTTCACTCACCCTGATGGTGTTGGCTAGTTCATCTGCTATGCCATCAGAGCCTAAAAGGACTAGGTTAAGCTGATTGTTTTCTGACTCGAGAAGCCAATGGCTATTTCGACTCCACGAAGAAGGCCTGTAAGCAATGGATACCATTCAGTGATCTAACACAAGAAAAACAAAAAATAGTCACAACGAAACATGTAGTTGTCTAACTTTACAGTTTTTACATTTTCTAATATTATAATGAAGACTGTTGTGTGTACACGGGTGTAGTTTCTGGTGTTATAATGAAGACTGTTGTGTGTACACGGGTGTAGT
>NW_013674810.1:22825-24886 GCF_000517525.1 Limulus polyphemus
AGACTGTTGTGTGTACACGGGTGTAGTTTCTAGTGTTATAATGAAGACTGTTGTGTGTACACGGGTGTAGTCTCTAGTGTTATAATGAAGACTGTTGTGTGTACACGGGTGTAGTCTCTAGTGTTATAATGAAGACTGTTGTGTGTACACGGGTGTAGTCTCTAGTGTTATAATGAAGACTGTTGTGTGTACACGGGTGCAGTTTCTAGTGTTATAATGAAGACTGTTGTGTGTACACGGGTGCAGTCTCTAGTGTTATAACGAAGACTGTTGTGTGTACACGGGTGCAGTCTCTAGTGTTATAATGAAGTCTATTGTGCATTACATTTGAAGTTTATATGAAAAATAGCATTCTTCATGTTTTATATCTGCATCATGAACAGTATAAAACTGAGTGATGAGACTATTAAAAACATATCACATTTCTTTACAGAAGACAAGTATTTTCAATATTCCAGAATAAAAAAACAATAAAAAGTTAACTAGACACATAATATAGACATATAATTAAAAGTATCAAGTTTTACTAAAAACCTAAGATAAAGTCAACGAAACACAAGGTACATTAACAACTTCCACAGATACCACAATCAAATCTCAAACAGTTGGGAAGTTTATTTATTTGTGTATTTTACTTTCTCATCCAATCAGAGTGTTTCACACAAGGTACGTTAACAACTTCCACAGATACCACAATCAAATCTCAAACAGTTGGGAAGTTTATTTATTTGTGTATTTTACTTTCTCATCCAATCAGAGTGTTTCACACAAGGTACGTTAACAACTTCCACAGATACCACAATCAAATCTCAAACAGTTGGGAAGTTTATTTTACTTTCTCATCTAATCAGTGTTTCAGTTTTTCATGAATAAGAAACAAAGCTAGCTAATTTATTAGCAAAACAACAACAATCACTATTAAATTAAATTATAAATAGTTCAACATGAAACTCTCTCTCTCCCCAACCACTATTTAATTTGAAAACACTTCATAGCTTACTCAAGTAGAAGTTTAAAAAACAATTAGGTTTAAACTAATTTTTCTTCTTTCTACGTACCTAAGTGCCTTTTGAGCTATGATTTTTTCAATGAGATTATCCATACAGTTGGGATAGGCTGGACAGTGTTCTCTTATAGGTCCATGTACAAAACCCAAGTGTCGGAGAAGCATGAGCATCCTGTCTTGCTCCATCCTATCCAGAGCCTTATACCTGTAGCAAGACAACAAAAAAATACTCTGAGTTAAGACTAGTTTCTTAATTACCAAGTTAATTTTTAGCTCTGACTTGTGTAAATAGCTTGTTTTGTTCAGAAGTTAATGGTAATAATAAGGGTAGAATTTACAAAAATCACCAGTACACATAAAGAACGAACCAGATTTAATGTTAAATATTTGAATTTGGTTGACAGTGCCTTCCAATGTATCTCACACACACTTATAGAAAAATAGTTTTCATTTATCTACTTTTTTAATTCAAGAAAGATTGCTTCAAACATTTATTACAAAATTTATGTTTCAGCAATGATTAGTAATTTAACAAGAGAAAGTCCTCAATAGCTGTGGCACTTGAAATTATTTTAGACAGGATTAGAGTAAATTAATATACGAGACCTTGGGCATGGTCAAATACATCAATCGAAAGGGTTTGACCTCCTGAGTCCAAAACTGTAATTAGATCTCAAATCGGTGAAGAGATGACGGAGCTTTGAACTAAAAGTTTCTAGCCATTGTATAAACCACTAAGTCATGGCTAACAATACTGATGTGAATAAGTTAAACCATTTTAAATCTCAGTTCAGCCACCTCAACCATCCCTTAAATCAGGTGCATATGATAATGAAACTTACATCTGTTCTACCCTATTTGAAACAAGCGTGATATTAAATTGAAAAAGCCATAAACTTCACATGTCAGGGTTTTAGTACGATTTAATCAAAACTGCTTGCCATGAAGATTCTGTAACTATGTTTGGAAGGTAAGCTAGTTCCATGCATACGTCATACATTTCATAATAACTAACAAGCTATATTTGAGCAATGAACCTTGATATAACTAATCAC
>NW_013674810.1:25886-27718 GCF_000517525.1 Limulus polyphemus
TTGCTACACAATGTACATCATGTTTGTAGCATACAACTAGCTACACAATGAACATCATGTTTGTAGCATACAACTAGCTACACAATGAACATCATGTTTGTAGCATACAACTAGCTACACAATGAACATCATGTTTGTAGCATACAACTAGCTACACAATATACATCATGTTTGTAGCATACAGTTAGCTACACAATGTGCTATCTATGTTTTGCCCACTGTTGGTATCAAAACCCAATTTTTATCATTATGTTTTTTGTTTAAGGCTAACAATTCATCAATCATGAAATTCCACTAACTGCCCAGCAATCAAAGAATAATTTATTTACAATGATATGTAAAAATACCAAACGCGAATGTCAATCTTACCTCGAATCTTCTCGTAATGTTTCTGTAATCTTACTAATGTCTTCTTGAGTGATCAAACTACCTGGTCCCATGCTTGTGAAATGGTAGAATATCTCAGCATTTTCAAGCAACAGTTCTTGGAAATTCTGCTTAGCTCGCTCCGTGATATCCATCTGATGTTCCTCATAAATCTCTCGAAGATCAGGTTCCGAGAGGGCTTCAAAACATTCTCTTCCCATAAACAAAACTCGAACTTCAGACAGCGTCTTCCCGGGTGTTACATACCCAGTTTCTTCCAGCAGCTTTTTAAACTCTTTCCTCATCCTACAGTAATGATAAACTCATCTCAACAGTTTTTAATGAACAGATCATGACTGGCAGTGTGAGGTCAAAATTGAAGAAAAAAAGGAGGACGAAGCCTCTCTAAAATCATGTTCTACCTCCAAACCCCATTTAAACAAAGAATCAAGCTTTTAGCATGCTTAAAAATTGTTATCAGTAGAATGGCTGATTCTCCCCCATCTTCCAACTGTTAGTATTTTATTTAGTTTCATAAATGTGTGTGTGTGTGTTTGTGTGTATGTGTATTTTGTGATTAAGTCTTCTTCTCAACATAAAACAATTTAATTCCATAATTAATTTCCCCATCAGTTTTATTATTATTATTATTAAATCAGCTACTTAGAACTTTTGGTTATTTAGTGGAAAGATCATGGTTACAGTTCGATACAGACGTCACTGTACCCAAACCCGGGATGAGGGTGGAAGACATTTAGAACTCTATATGTGCATACATCTATATATCTAAACAGCCATACATTTACACTTGAACTGAAGAACTCATGGTTAGTATAATAACAAGTCCACCCGGGGTGAGGGTGGAAGACATTTAGAACTCTATTTTTGTATATATCTATTTATCTAAACAGCCATACATTTACACTTGAACTGAAGAACTCATGGTTAGTGTAATAACAAGTCCCACCCACACTATCACCTTTCTCAATCATATTTGTACGTCACAAACTGTCACCTTTTCTTTTGTAACATGGTTGGGATGTCATTAATTTTGCAAGAGGGTGTGAAACTGTTTTCATTGTGACAACTGAGGGGATGAAAGAATCATAAAGATGCATGGCTATTACATCATCATCATCATCTATACACTGCCTTCTTGTTAATGTTAACAGAACACACTCCAGCTAACATGTCAATTTTACATCCAGTGGTTAAGGTAAAGATGACAACTGAGGAGTCTGGAGAAGCCAGGTGGAATTTTAAGTTGTCATGACAACTGAGGAGTCTGGAGAAGCCAGGTGGAGTTTTAAGTTGTCATGACAACCGAGGAGTCTGGAGAAGCCAGGTGGAGTTTTAAGTTGTCGTGACAACTGAGGAGTCTGGAGAAGCCAGGTGAAATTTTAAGTTGTCATGACAACTGAGGAGTCTGGAGAAGCCAGGTGGAGTTTTAAGTTGTCATGACAACT
>NW_013674811.1:0-4129 GCF_000517525.1 Limulus polyphemus
GTTAAAAGATATGTACCGATGTTTGTTCAACCAGTATAACAGCTCTCCTGTTAAAATATATGTACCGATGTTTGTTCAACCAGTATAACAGCTCTCCTGTTAAAATATATGTACCAATGTTTGTTCAACCAGTATAACAGCTCTCCTGTTAAAAGATATGTACTGATGTTTGTTCAACCAGTATGAAATTTATCATTTCAGAAGGTATGTACCAAAGTTTGTTCAGCACGTATGACAGCTCTCCTATTAGAAGATAAAACCACAGTTTGTTCAGCACGTATGACAGCTCTCCTATTAAAAGATAAAACCACAGTTTGTTCAGCACGTATGACAGCTCTCCTATTAGAAGATAAAACCACAGTTTGTTCAGCAAGTATGTCATACTTGCTGAACAAACTTTGGTACATATCTTATATAAAGGGATCTGTCATACTTGCTGAACAAACTTTGGTACATATCTTATATAAAGGGATCTGTCATATCTTATAAAAAGGGATCTGTCATACTTGCTGAACAAACTTTGGTACATATCTTATATAAAGGGATCTGTCATACTTGCTGAACAAACTTTGGTGCATATCTTATAAAAAAAGGGTATCTGTCATACTTGCTGAACAAACTTTGGTACATATCTCATATAAAGGGATCTGTCATACTTGCTGAACAAACTGTGGTACATATCTTATATAAAGGGATCTGTCATACTTGCTGAACAAACTGTGGTACATATCTTATATAAAGGGATTTACACCAAAGTTTGTTCAGCAAGTATGACAGATCCCTTTTTATAAGATATGTACCAAAGTTTGTTCAGCAAGTATGACAGATCCCTTTTTATAAGATATGCATCTTATTCTCAAGTTCTGGAAGTATGCAACGATTGATCGAATATATCGTGAAAGCACCTTGTATACATGTGACTTGTGTCGGTTTTCCATACGAATATCCTTGTTGATTATATTGTTTATGCCACTGTCCTTTGTGAATTCTCGTCTGTTACACGACTGGGATTCGAATTGGTTGGCCCTGGTGCCCCCAAGTTGATCCATATTCCTTTGTTTTCCAATGCCATTAAATACAAGGGATATCCCTATATTAGAAAAGTTAAATCCCCAATCTGAAGTAATCTTTATAATATCAGTGTACGAATATTTGGTAAAGATTGTTTCACACCTTTCCACAAGCGACCAAGTTTTGGTGGTATTTACTACTTACACGACGCTAAACAATGTCAAAATACAGTTCTGATATTCTGCGATTTCATATAGGCTGTAATTGTCACGTGACTGACTGATTTCTATATTCAAAGTTGCTTTAATAAAACGTACTCAACCCAACAAAAATTTGCAAGGATCTGAAAGGTATAATGCATTGAAAAACTTTACCACAAGTTGGGTGGTATATATATCAAATTACTTCACCAGGAGTTGGGTGGTATATATATCAAATTACTTCACTAGGAGTTGGGTAGTATATATCAAATCACTTCACCAGGATGTGGGTGGTATATATATCAAACCACTTCACCTGGAGTTGGGTGGTATATATCAAGTCACTTCACCATGAGTTGGGTAGTATATATATCAAACCACTTCACCAGGAGTTGGGTGGTATATATGAAATCACTTCACCAGGAGTTGGGTGGTATATATATATATATATCAAACCACTTCACCATGAGCTGGGTGGTATATATCAAATCACCCTACCAGGAGTTGGGTGGTATATATATCAAACCACTTCACCAGGAGCTGGGTGGTATATATCAAATCACTTCACCAGGAGTTGGTTAGTATATATATCAAAGACTTCACCAGGAGCTGGGTGGCATATCCCAAATCACTTCACCAAGAGTTGGGTGGTATATACTATGTCACTTCACCAGGAGCTGAGTGGTATACACCAAATCACTTCACCAAGAGTTGGGTGGTATATACTATGTCACTTCACCAGGAGCTGAGTGGTATATACCAAATCACTTCACCAGGAGTTTTGTGGTATATATATCAAATCGCTTCACCAGGAGCTGGGTGGTATATACTAAATCACTTCACCGGGAGTTGTGTGGTATATATATATCAAATCACTTCACCAGGAATTGGGTGGTATATATATCAAATCGCTTCACCAGCAGCTGGGTGGTATGTACCAAATCGCTTCACCAGGAGTTGGGTGGTATATATATATATCAAACCACTTCACCAGGAGTTGGGTGGTATATATATATATCAAACCACTTCACAAAGAGCTTGGTGGTATATATCAAATCACTTCACCAGCAGCTGGGTGGTATATATATACCAAACGACTTCATCAGGAGCTGGGTGGTATATACCCAATCACTTCACCAGGAGCTGGGTGGTATATACCCAATCACTTCACAAAGAGCTTGGTGGTATATATATCAAACGACTTCACATAACCTTTCTAGAAGCTATATGGTATCTATCAAACACAGTTTGCACTAGGAGCTGAGCGATATGTAAAACATGCATGGTATCATATATGTATTTTAGTCCTTCCTCTTAAGTTATGCGAATAAAATAATTAAAAATTAATCTATTTCAAAATTCGCCTCAACACGTTTTCCTAAAATCGCATAATTTGCAGACTTCTCCCATTTCTCAATATCGATTACTCTGGATAAATTATCGCAAGACATTCGCGGCGTTTTTATTATGTAACTCCAGAGTTGAACGGTGCAAGAAATTACAGCTGTCATGAATAAAAGCTACTTCGTTTCTACAAAAGTATACGGTGCAAAAGATGACAGATGCGTTGGTTAAAACATGCTTTTTTTAATTGTATTTCCAAAGTTGTACGATGCAACAGACGATAGTTGCGTTAATTTAAACATACTTCTCATCTGATTATCAGCCCAGGATTAACGCTCAGGTACAATAACCAGATCTCTCTCGGTTCACAGAATCATTAGTGTTGTTTCAAGACTTTGTATCTCCCATCGTCCGGTCAGAATAGACCACGTATTAAAACGATATCCCAAAGAAAGAGCGTTAAGAAAAAAAGTTAATTTTCCATATTTTAAACAAAGTATCTCACTAAACAAACATTCCGCGAGGTTCTCGTATTAATTTTGCCGTTGGCGCTGAGAGAACGCCCCGCCGATGGTGCCATAAAGCTCGACCCAACTCATCGAGAATTGCCTCAGGAAAACGCAAATACTTGCTTCAATGTACTATAAACATTAAGACAAATCACAGGTAGGGCCAGAAAAATACAGAATCTTGATGTAAATATCCTATAAACCAGGACCTGTTATTGATGTTCGCGGTTGCCATATTAGGCCTGGCAATCTGAAAGTATAATATATACATATATATATATATATATATATACAACTACTAGCACGTGACATGTGTTCTCAGTC
Organism: Limulus polyphemus; assembly: GCF_000517525.1. Classification (NCBI taxonomy): domain Eukaryota; kingdom Metazoa; phylum Arthropoda; class Merostomata; order Xiphosura; family Limulidae; genus Limulus; species Limulus polyphemus. Next base: position 3,389 of record NW_013674811.1, read on the forward strand.
TCACAAGAGGAGCCTTTACTATACCTGTCAAAACTCCCCCGGTTGACTAAAAACAACCCACGAGGACCTCCTGTAACGCTGGAGGTGTTTTTAAATATGTAAATGTGTTTGTGTGTACATTTCTTGTGCTCTGGAAGTATTTGTCTTTGAATGTCACAAACGAACAAGAACAAGAAAATTTTGTACGGTATCAAATTAAAACTCCAACACTTCTATTTTCTCGATTTATTCACTTATAGGCACGACGTTTAGACACACGCTGCCCCCGGTGACAGTCTGACTTGTCATTAGGTATCCTAGTATTAGCTACAAGATAGTATTTGCCAGATACAACAACGAATGAATTTCCACGAACATCTGTGTCTTTAATACCTATGATGGTGTAAGATGGCTTAGCACTAACAATCTGTTTTACTAAGGTTTGTGGGGATTTATAATTCACAATACGATAATAATGATAGGACTAGTTTATTACACGATATTATACAAAGGATCAACTATTTAACGATTATGTATAATATTTTCAATAAAAGAATATAAATGCATTTACATACAATCATTAAACAGTTTGTTTATTTACTGTTCCTAGAGCAAGATGACAGTGTCGAGAAACTTGGGATATGGCCTTTAACAATCTTCCAATATGTCCGTCCAGCTAGGTAATCCATTATTATTACTGAATCAATATGACCACCCAGCTGGGTAATCCATTACTATTACTGAAACAACATGTTCACCTGT
>NW_013674811.1:4891-8998 GCF_000517525.1 Limulus polyphemus
GGTAATCCATTACTATTACTGAAACAACATGTCCATCCAGCTAGGTAATCCATTATTATTACTGAATCAATATGACCACCCAGATGGGTAATCCATTACTATTACTGAAACAACATGTCCATCCAGCTAGGTAATCCATTATTATTATTGAAACAACATGTTCACCTGTAGTTAAGCATTTTTCGAATGTTTCGTTACCAAGAGCTTTCTTTGTTCGAAAGTTATTTTTATGTCTTAAATTTTTAAAAAGCTTCGTTACTTTATGTTAGTCCTCATGTTAATTTGTTGGATATTTGACTACTAAGACCAGGCGCCATATCTAGATTGTATTTTTTTTATTATTTAGTGTGGGTGGGGTGCATAAAAGCAGAGAAAATTCAACACTTTTGTGTCAATGGAAATCCCAATGTAGAGATTTGTGAAATTTTAAATGGGGAAGGGGGATAAAGATCTATAGAGAGGGTGTGTGCCCACCCACCCCCATTCCGGTGGACACGCCTCTTCTAAGAACTATCTTCCTTAAGTTGAATGTTATTAATCTTTGTGATATTTTTTTTCTGCACCATTATTGACAACTCCGTTCTTCAAGATTTTCGTTGTACCAAAACTTGCTTGTTTTAAATCCGAAACCATGGTTATTCTGTCTAATGATATACAATACAACTCCTATCAATTTATTGCAGTGTTGAAATAAGGAGGTGTACATGGGAGAAAATCCCCCCTGTGGAAAAAAAAAACCCTCCTGAAGTACAGTATTTTCTATGTTGTCGAATATGAATTCATTCCCACCAGCTTTACATCCCCATTTTACAATGGATGGATTCAACACTGCTTTATTGGCCAGCAAAAGGCAGCTAGCTACAGTAAAATACGTATATATATATATATCTTTTGATCAATTAATAAGGCGATTAGACTAACACGCTTGACACAGAAAAGGGTAATAAAAAGAAACGAGCAATAACCAGGAAATCAATGTGATTATTAATTATCTAATTCAAATTTCCTTTACAGAGCTATAAAATCATTGTCCTGATTATCTTAATGCATCACATAACTGTTGTCCCGATTATCGTAATGTATCACATAATTGTTGTCCTGATTATCGTAATGCATTAAATAATTGTCGTCCTGATTATCGTAATGTATCACATAATTGTTGTCCTGATTATCGTAATGTATCACATAATTGTTGTCCTGATTATCGTAATGTATCACATAATTGCTGTCCTGATTATAGTAATGCATTAAATGATTGTTGTCCTGATTATCGTAATGTATCACATAATCATGTGATACATTACGATAATCAGGACAACACAGGAAATATGTGATACATTACGATAAGTAAGACAACAATTATATGATACATTACTATAAGTAGGACAACAATTATGTGATACATTACGATAATCAGGACAACAATTATTTAATGCATTACGATAATCAGGACAACAATTCCCGAATATCGTAATGCCTTAAATAACTGTTGTTCTGATTGTCGTAATGCATTAAATAATTGTTGTTCTACTTATAGTAATGTATCACATAATTGTTGTCTTACTTATCGTACTGCATTAAATAATTGTTGTCCTGATTATCGTATTGCATTAATAACTGTTATCCTGATTATCATAATGTATCACACAAGTCTGTGATTGTTTTATTTTTTGTTTTACATGTTTACAAGAGAATGTACATCTGGAACGAGAAAACAATTGTGTGAATATAAAAATAACAAAAGTAGTTTTTGAAAGAACGTGAATGTTGAAAGTAGCTACAGGGTCTATTACTGTGACTCTCAACCTGCTGAGTTTACCTATAAAAGGTTTAAACCCGATCTGTTTGTTGTTATGTTTTAAAGCGTTGTTTTTGATCCTGTTTTGACAAAGGAATTTGTTGAAGTAATAACAAGAGAAGAAGAGTAGTAGGTCTCAGAAACAAAATGGCAAACTGCCAGGTACCCAACATGATTTAAATGGTTTCACCAAAAGACTCGAGCTGGCTGATGCACGCCATACGTGATGCCGCCTTTTCGTACAAACAACGAGAATGTTTGGCCTCTAAAGAGCCCCACATTGGCGCCAGTATTTCTACACAGAAATCTACCGTTTTCCCCACGTTTGTAGAGCGACAATGACTTTTATAAAATATTTATGTCTTCAGACCGCACGGTGTCACTTAGTTTTTCCCTTTCAGTCGTGTGTATCATCAGTTTTTCAAACTACATCTTCCAGTGGCTCCGTCTCGGCTGGAACCTGGCGCCGCTACACAATACTACTACGCCAAGCTAATAGTACTAGAGTTTTTTGGAGCCGCGGAGGCCCACTTACGTCGACTTAGAGTCAGCTTGTCCTGGGAAACCTTCACTATTATGTCTTTTGTGGAGTGTTGGAGATGGGGTTCGTAGTGGTACAGAAAAGGAATTCAAAACAAAGGTTTTGTGGGAAGAAAAACTAAAGAATCAAAAGACGCTCAGAAAGATGATCCACAAACACAAATTCAACATTGATAGACGTGACGTAGTCTTGAAAAACATCTCTATACTGATGTACAACACTAGGTGGCGTTCATCTACTTAACCAACTTGACTTTTACGGAACGGGGAAAAACAAGTATGCAAAAGCATAAAATTTGATGCAAAAATTTAGCTACAAAACACTGACGGATCCAGGGGAGGAGGCGCCCCCAAACGCGAATAGAGGGAGGGGATAAACTCCCGTAGGATACAATAGATAGAAAAGAAAGGTCAAACAAATAATTATTTTATTTTAAACCAGATAATTGGTTTATATTGTTACACAAGATATCTGACTGTACATCAACATACAATGTAGATCGATCAACCAAAAAGAAATACTTCTGAAAATTTGTTTGTTGGTGATTAAGAACAAAGCCATACAATGGGCTATCTGTGCTGTGCCCACTGCAAGTATCGAAACTCAGTTTTTATCATTATAAGTCCTCAGACTTATTGCTGAGCCACCAGGGGGCACTATTGTGACTGTACATAAAAATACAATGTATATCGTCCCTCTGGGGGGTCAGCGGTAAGTCTACGAACTCAAATTTTAAACAATTCGGAGTTCTATTTCAAGCGGTGAACAGAGTGCAGATAGTCATTTTGTAGCTTTGCACTAAGAAAACAACAACAATGTACATCAAACAAAGCATTGTACATCCAAGTACAATGTACATCAAACAAAGACTTCTGACTGTACATCCAAATACAATGTACATCAAACAAAGACTAGTATACTGTATCAGATTGTTAGTCTCTTTGGCATACCGTCCAAAACTTCCTCGCAGGATATCAACAAAGATCTATGTGTCTGGAGATTATTCCATCTCCCTCATCCCTATATCATTAAGTCGATTCTTCTCCGTGGACTGACTATTATTCTCAGGTGATTTATTGATTAGAACAACTTTATTTTCTTTTATTTAACACATGAACAAAACGTTAATGATTTCTTGCTTCTATGATATCTCTGAAATAATTTGTTCTCAAATGATATTTCAGGATTTTGGTTCCAATTCTATTTACACTGCTCGAAACTGCAGCTATGAGCTGGTCATGGTATGTTTGAAGGTACAATTCTCAACTGGTCGTGGTAGCTTTCAAGTTTTCAGTTTCCACAACATGAAATCCAACACCGTTTTGTGAGACAACAAACAATTTAATTTCTGACTTTCATAAAGTGAGAAAGAATATATTTTTTACTACATTTCTTTTTAATTTCATAGAATAATATAAACCCTAATTACATAGTACAACATAGAACGCCCAGAAGGTGGTGGCCTGAATAAGTACTAGCGGATCCAGCCCATGAGTTAGGGAGGGGCAGCTGAGAGGGCGCCTGATCTATAATTTTGGGGTGCGTTTACAAAAAATAAACTGCATTAAGTAAAATTAAATGTTGCGCAAAATATATATTGGGTTGGCGCTAGAGTCACCATGACTGAACAACGGATGGAGAACTTGGAGCTGCTTCAGACGAAACCTCCATCATGACTTAACAAAAGATGGAGTATCTGGAGCTGCTCAGGAGAACCCACCATGGATGAGCAATGGCCGAAAACTTGTTGCTTGACATAAAGTTGAGG
>NW_013674811.1:9773-13836 GCF_000517525.1 Limulus polyphemus
AGCAACTTATATGTTTACTAAAACTGTTTCAAAGCCAGTTTTGGCTTGAATATGATTTGAAGTATTCTGGGTGGCTTCTGTTTATGTCATCTTCTTGTTCTTCTGTGATAAACAGATCAAGAAGATTTATAACGAGCGGTTCTAGCGTTCTCTCATAAATTCAAATATACTGAACATCAAAATCATAAATAATATTCAACGTTAAACTAGTACACAATTAAAAACATTTTATTTAGGCCTATCTATGGCCTTCAAAAAAGTTGACGACTCTACATGTTTCGACGTTACATGTAAAGTCGTCAACTTTTTGAAGGCCATAGATAAGCCTAAATAAAATGTTTTTAATTGTGTACCAGTTTAACGTTGAATATTATTTATGATTTTAACTTTATACACAAGTGCCAAAATACTATAAATACTGAACATCGTTAATAGATAGAACTCCACATTAAACTACGCAAACGTGAATAAAGTTGGCACGTAAGTAGACCTAGAAATTAAAACATATTATAAAACCGCCTGATTACACAATTCCTAAGATGAGTAATGCAATATCTATCTTTCATTCTATCTACTTTCAACTATTTAGAAGTTTGTAAACTGCCGAGTTCTGAAGGATGCCTAACTGACCAGAAGCCCAGACTTAAAAAAAAATCATCGTGATAGTCTCAAGCTACTAGCTTTTCTCTGATTGGTGCATTATTCCTCCCAGCATGAAGACTGCGTTGTCTCTCACCTCTTAATTAATTAGCTTGTTGCAGTTTACGCTAAGCACGTGTTACTTAATACTATGGGCCCATCACTTCTCATTATATCATACACAGTACTGAGTAAAAACCTTTGCAAAAATCCTTTCACCGTCCAAAACCCATTCTCAGAAGTGAGTTCTTTAAGTAAATATATCACACATCATTAACGATCTGTGTCATATTGTAAGTTCACAAATGAACAGCAGGACTATTATTAACAGTGGTATCATCTGATAAGGAAGAAGTGAAAACTGAACGAGACTGTCATGAAGATGCTGTGTAAAATTTGACCGCTCGTATACCAAATTCAATAGATGCCAGCACGTGGATTTTAATTTACAATTGAATATTTATGTTAGTCGTATCTCAAGACTGCCCTTGAATCGTTATCTCTGGAAGCAACCGGAGAAGTGACACAGCTGGGGTGTTATGAAATGAGGAGGCGCTTAAAGCAAAGCCTAATTTATCCCTCTAGCTGAGAGATGAAATTTTACTTTCTACTCGGTATTCGATCTCTCGTGTCCAAGAAAAACACCGTAATTATTATGCAACTAAATAACCCATTTTTGTAGGAATTCCTGTTTGAAACAAGAAACTACACATTACGTCTCAATTTCTTAGTCATCAATTCTTCTTTTAAAGCCTTTCTTCTTAAAATTAATATCTTACAGTAATATAAGTAGCGTCTCTCTCTCTCTTGCCATTTAATGTGTATGGTAACTGTAATACACAAATGCGTGGTTATTTCGTAATGTTACAGTTTATTACCGTAATATTATAAAGTACCATAAATAAATTATATTCAATCTTTAATTAATCAAGATAAAAGTTAGTGGTATCTAGTCAAGCTTACCGCACAGATAAGATGGAAGAATAGTGTCTCAATTCACTTTACAAATATAGTAGAATATTGCTACTAGCGCCATCTAACAGTGAATTAAATTCCTAAAATATATTTAAAATATCAGTCGATATTAAAGTAAACATTTCTTTCTTAAACGTCTGTTACGTTGAACTAGTAACACGCATCTGATTTAACCAAGAACATGCCATAAATACTCACTTAATAGTGGAAACTTCAATCTGTTTGTACCTATCTTATAACCTTTCAACAGTATATGATACGCTCGGACAATATTGAAGTTCTTTTATAGAAGTACAGGATCAGGCCCCAGAATCGTTCTCCATTACCTACAGTAAATTATTCAAACAGAACCGTTGGGAAATTCAAAAAATAAAGGAACTCGATAACGGCTGCCCCCCCCCTGGTATACTTCCCCCCCCCCCTTATCTATACTGTACTCCGACGTGGTATCTATGGTATCTTTAAATGTCAGTTTCATCTAATACTTTAACAGCTACACCATTAGTGTGTTTCGTGTTCAAGTTTGAACGTGGTTTTTGAGTTTGTATTTTGTAATTTTTTATCATGAAATCATAAGTCATTTTCTACGAAAATAAATTGTTCGCCGGTAGGACAGTGATAACTCTACGGATTTACACGCTAAAATCAGGGTTCGAATCCCCGCGCTGAACACAGGAGATTGCCCAATGTGGCTTTACTCTAAAACAAATAAATTAAATTTGCCAAAAGTATGCTCGATTAAAAAAGAAAAAAATTGTCTCCCCTCCCCCTTCCAAAAAAAAAAAAGACAAAACAAATACTAGATTTATTATTGTGATTTACTTGCTTTACCAAAAGCATACGTCATGTGAGTCAACAGTGTGTTGGAGGGGTCACAGTTCATCCTTACACACGTTGACCCTTTATGAAATAAAGTAATCGTGTAAGACTTAAATATATATAGACTTCAGGACAAGAAAGCCAGTAGCTTAACTTGAACCTAAAATTACCAACTCATTTATACACCGTTCACTACTGGTGCGGCGGGAGTCCTAATATCTTCCCTGTTACAACAGTGTAAAGAACTGACAAAAAAAAACAAGCAAAACTACTTATTTTCTATGTAAAATAAATAGGGGATGCAGTAATAATTACTGATATTAATTGCAATATTGGTGTTGTTTAACATTTTTCTGTGACTCGTAAGTTATTAGGGCAGTAGTTTCCAAACTCTGTGTCGCGACACACTATTGTGTCGCAACACGTTGCTAGGGGTGTCGCGAGAGTTTCACCAAACGAAGAATAATTAAGAACATAAAAAAACTCTCCAAAAAAAGCACGTGGCAGAAGGGGTGTCGTGCAAATTAGGGTATGTGGGTTAGGGTGTAGTCAGTGAAAAAAGCTTGGGATCCAGTGCATTAGGGGCTCTATAATCAGAAGCAATTTGATGCTAAAGTGTAGAAAAATGCGTTTAAAACCAACGTGTTACTAGTAACTCTAGGGTTAAACGTTACCTTGAATTTCATTAATGACTTGTAGGGATGTTATTTGTTTTAAACAGCATACACGTCGTTAAGTGGTAAAACTGAATGACAGTTTCTGAATTAAAATATTTGTTGTTAAAAGTAAATCAAATAGTTCAGTAGGCTTCAATTTTTATCATAAATATCATTTCACTTAGATTGTATGTGTTTTGTTGTTGCTGCTTTTTTCGAATTCTTTTTAATCTGCCCGTTTCGGATTTCAGAAAAGCGTTATCTATCTTTTGTATCCCTCAAGTCACTGCCCACGAAGTCATTCATTCAACACCAGATCTCACCAGATAGGCTGGACGATGAGAGACAAAAGTTTTATCTGAAATGCTATTTACAGATGCGGTAAAAGAATTTGCCCCCCCCCCCCCGTGGCTCGGTGACAAGTCTGAGGGATTACAACGCTAAAAATCGGGTTTAAATGCCCATGCCCGCGGTGGGAAGAACACATAGAGCCCATTGTACAGCTTTGTGCTTAATTAAAAACAAACAAATGGAATTTCGAAAGAAAGGCCCCCAAGAAATAAACCTGTTTGAGACAAGCATAGCTGTGAAAATACTATTCTTATATCTTGCTGGTTTAAAATCTGAAATGGATGAATTAAAAAGAAGCTAAAATGAAGTTTAAAAAATGTGGCTTAAGAAATTATTATCACACGCATTAGGCCTATCGTATTCTGTCGCCGCTGTTGTTTTCTTAACGTAGTGCTACACAATTGGCTATCAGCCTGCTTTCGATGATTAAACCATAACTTTGAATCAATAAGTACAATAATAAAACGACTTAAAATGTACCAATAATAGTTTTAACAGACCAACGTTGAATACCGCAACGTCCTCCTTCATTTCTAGTTTTAACAGACCAACGTTGAATACCGCAACGTCCTCCTTCATTTCTAGTTTTAACAGACCAACGTTGAATACCGCAACGTCCTCCT
>NW_013674811.1:14252-19386 GCF_000517525.1 Limulus polyphemus
TCCTTCATTTCTAGTTTTAACAGACCAACGTTGAATACCGCAACGTCCTCCTTCATTTCTAGTTTTAACAGACCAACGTTGAATACCGCAACGTCCTCCTTCATTTCTCTTCTAGAAGTATGCACACTGCTACAGAAGAATGTAACCGTGAATTATTACGGGATATTATTATATACATTTAATACCATGGGGCGTGAAAACATCAAATTCCCATTTGTTTTTGGGGGTACATTATTTTTACTATTGCAATCTAAAAAAAATCCGATAGAAGAATTATTATTATCATTTTCTATTTTCACCGACTAGTTTATTTCAGAGATATTGTAAACAAACGAGCCTCACAAACTGTAAAACTTCATGAAATAATAAAACCGACAGTTGTGGCAATAAATAAATGTAACTTTTCAACTGTAGCTACAGGTCACTTGTTTACAAGATGATTAACGAGGAAAAACTAAAATTAAATTACAATTTTATCCAGCGGTATAAAACTTTTGCGTTTACGATGAATCAACATCAACGAAATCAGAGCATTCGAAGAGCGCATGCGCTAGTTTTATATGTTGACCTAGTTATGGATAGAATATCATTTTACATAAAATAATCTATTAAATATAAATATCCTTAATGCACATATAAAGATAAAGATCAGTTTTAATTCAAAGCACTGACTGCTTATCCCATTTCTACAGCTTATTGCTCTACAAATCAATGGTTACGTACTTAACACTAAAAGATCCTACAATATCTCGCGGAATCCTAAAGTGTTATAAGTTTAGTAGACCACACACGTGGCAAGAAACATGTATTATTGACGATGGATGTTGTTCACTATTACCGCTAGGTGTTATGCGCAACAAAACTCTTTATTTGTAATGTACACTGATTTCACAAATATTCGGTGTTTTGTATGGAATGCACTTGCTTATTGAGTGGATAAATGCCAAGTTTAATTTATTACTATTACTAATTATTAATTTCCGTGCAGAAAAAAACGTTAAAATTATAATGTACCGCAAATAATAAATACAATAAATTCCAAATTAACGTAGCATTTGTTACCCTAGAAATGAAATCTGTTGTAGTCTCAAATGAAGTCAATTTGAAGACAATAAATCCTAAAGCACAAAGTCAATTAACCTCAGACTCCCCAGAGAAATACCAATTATTATTACTGGACATATTTCGAAATATTCTGATTAGTGTTTCATTTGTTTACTGATAAACTCTCCTAATCGGTCTTATGCCTAATATTTGTCGTTTCGTCCTAACTGTGAACAAGCTATCTCAATAATTGCTTACATTTTAAGCATTACAAATAAGGATTTTTATTTTCTAAACAGAGCGCAGGTTCAAACTGTCGTAAAGCTCTGGATTTCGAAACTGACGAGTCGGGTTCGAATATGTGCGGTTCCACAATAAGTTTACACACACGCACTTAAACCTTTAGTGCGTCATAATAATTACTGTCGATCTTTTGGATGATGGTAGGTTGCTGATGACTGACTGACTGACTGCCTTCCCTCTGGTCAGTAGTTTAAAATTAGGGATGACTGCAGAGTCTTATAAGTCTCGCCACAAATACTCTTATAAATGACGTTACTGAATTATTGTAGCATTATAACATTGTTCACATACTTAAATTAATTTAGGTTGCTATTTGGTGAAGTAAAACGGACTCAAAACCACATAGATATTACTCAAATTGTTTATCATGTCACGTGACCACAATTCTATGCATGCCCCATATTACCGTCTAACGAGAAAAATAAATATATTTTAGAACTTAGCTACACATTAACATTTAACAGTAACGTGTTTGCCATAATATATCACAATAAAACCGATAATAATTTAAATCATAACATTATTTATTGCCCAGTTGGGAATTCCAGCAAAAAAAGAAAAAGGCTAATTTAGTTTTCAATTACACCTTGTTTGGTATATGCCGTTGCTGATGAGGCTATTTGCTTAGTACCATAACTAGCCACAACATGAATAGCATTCCAACATGTACGGCGACATTTATTTTCAGTCTTACCATTATTTGCATTTTAATCCCAATTACTGTCCTAATAAGGTAAATGTTTCACAACTTTCAATAAAGGTGACCACAAATGTCAGATGGTTAAACCGACAAACCGTTAAGGGTCTCTACATGCTACACAGTCTTAAGCCTAACAGTCTGATATTTTACGTAAATAGCAGCAAAATCTGAGAACACTACATTCCTTACTGATCATACGACTGATGATGTTTCTACAACAGGCCAGCAGGGGGTCATTTATATTGTTCGAAACAATTTACAATAACGCTTTACATTAATGTTTCTTACGTTCTCTATTTTAACTCTCTAGTTACTACAACAATAGCCGAAAAATGGATTACTAGTTTTCTTTAAAAACGTGAACTTTTAGGCAAATATAGAGTCACCTAGCAAAATTATTAATATTAATAATGATAATAATAAGATAACTTAAAACCAGAACATTTGTTACGTTTCGGGACAGAGAGATCGAAACCGAAACGTATGATCACCAAGTTTTCACTGAACTAGGAAGTACATCAAAATGAGTAAACCTGCCTCGGGGTTCCCTTTTTTACTGTGTGTATTTTGTTGTACACACTTATTGTACTCGCAAATTAAGTTATTGTAAAACGTATATTAATATTTGATTTTATAAAATTAAAATGTTAAGAGAAAAAAAAAAGAAGAAAATCCTAAAAACCGTGAGAGAATTTATTTATCTCGTTTCTTAGAGAGGCGATAGTTAATAAATCTAGATGGTCAAAATTCATCAATATTCGTGGCCGTAGTAAACAGACAGCTCTTTCATGGTATGTATAGTTATAGCTTATGTATTAAAACTTGCTTCTTTTAATTCAATACACTGAGTCGTGTGTATATAGTATTTGTAGTTAACATGTCTCACGATTCACTTTCATAGCATTAAATTTACAAAACTTTTCTGCCCCCCCCCCCCTAGAAATGGCAATGGCCTGACCACTCCAAAATTCCTTCCCACGGCAATGATATCAATATCTGGTAAATAAACAGCGTGTGATATCTGGTAAATAAACAGCGTGAATCGACCTTAACTCGACGTATAAAACAAGTTTCTACAGACTACAGGACCAATTACCCAAAACACTTGTGATTCTATATCTAGATATTTTCGTTTATATACGAATTACGAGTTTCCTTGTTCTACTCATGCCACAAACACTTATGAAAAGTAATCTTTACACCGTTACACGTGTTTTGTTTCTTATCTTCTATGTTGATAACCTTTAACATGTTTACAAGATTTATTTCCTTATAAAAATATCTGACCAAATGATTTGTTTTCTCAATACAATTTTGCAATACACTTAATTTCCACAGTCACTGTAACTTAACACAAGCTATAATTCACAACGATTCACGCACTTTACTTACGGTCACTACCGCGCTTGACTCAACTGTCCGTCTCTGTTTCTTCCTGTCTGCAATTATATCTGCCGTCACTTTATTTGCCGGCTTATATACAATAAGAGCGCGCGTCTAGCAAACGCTAGGACGTTCGACAGATTCCTCGATCTTTCTAGAACTCCAGCGCATGCTCCCAGCGTCGCGCGACTTCCGCTGTCGTAACAATAATATTAAATAATTGATTGTTTTCCAAAATATTTTGATTTTGTTCTCAAGGTGTGATACATATTTTATCAACAGAATTCTTACATAGAACAGGAAACTCAAGGTGTGGTACTTAGTTTATCAACAGGAACCTTATATAAAACAGGAAACTCAAGGTGTGATACACACTTTATCAACAGGATTCTAACAGAACATGAAACTCAATGTGTGATATATACTTTATCAACAGGAATCTTACATAGAACAGGAAAATCAAGATGTGGTACTTAGTTTATCAACATAAACCTTACATAGAACAAGAACCTCAAGGTGTGGTACACACTTTATCAACAGGAATCTTACATAGAACAGGAAACTCAATGTGTGGTACATTATTTATCAACAGAATTCTTACATAGAACAGGAAATTCAAGGTGTGGTACATACTTTATCAACAGGGACCTTACATAGAACAGGAACCTAAAGAAGCACTACATTCTTTAATAACAGGAATCGCACAAAAACAAGAACCTGAAAATGTACTACATACTTTAATAACAGGAAATTCAAGGTGTGGTACATACTTTATCGACAAGAACCTTACATAGAACAGGAACCTCAAAAGGTACTACATTCTTTAATAACAGGAATCTCACAAAAAACAGGAACCTCAAAATGTAATACATACTTTAATAATAGGAATCCCACAAAGAACAGGAACCTCAAAATGTACTATATACTTTAACAACAGGAATCTCACAACGAACAGAAACCTCAAGATGTACTACATACTTTTATAACAGGAATCCCACAAAGAACAGAAACGCCTAAATGTACTATATACTTTAACAACAGGAATCTCATAAAGAAAGGGAACCTCAAGATGGACTACATACAATAACAACAGGAATCTCAAAATATACTACATACTTTAACAACAGGAATCTCACAAAGAACAGGAAACTAAAGAGGTACTACATACTTTAACAACAGAAATCTCAAGATATACTACATACTTTAAGAATAGGAACCTAAAGATGTACTACATACTTTAACAACAGGAATCTAAGATGTACTACATACTTTAACAACAGGATCCTCAAGATGTACTACATACTTTAACAACAGGAATTTCACAAAGAAAAATCACCTCATTATGTACTAGATACATTAACAACAGGGAATTTCACAAAGAACAATCACCTCATTATGTACTACATACTTTAACAACAGGAATTTCACAAAGAACAATAACCTCATTATGTACTACATACTTTAACAACAGGAATTTCACAAAGAACAATCACCTCATTATGTATCACTTACTTTAATAACAGGAATCTCACAAAGAAAAAGAACCTCAAGATGTACTACATACTTTATCAGCAGGAATCTCATAAAGAACAGGAACCTTAAGATGTACGACATACTTTAATAACAGGAATCTCACAAAGAAAAGGAACCTCATGTTGTACTACATATTTTAAAAACAGGAATTTCACAAAGAACAATCACCTC
>NW_013674811.1:20386-22435 GCF_000517525.1 Limulus polyphemus
AAAAAGAACCTCAAGATGTACTGCATACCTTATCAGCAGGAATCTCATAAAGAACAGGAACCTCAAGATGTACGACATACTTTATCAGCAGGAATCTCACAAAGAACAGAAATCTCAAGATGTACGACATACTTTAATAACAGAGATCTCACAAAGAAAAGGAACCTCATGTTGTACTACATATTTTAAAAACAGGAATTTCACAAAGAACAATCACCTCATTATGTACTACATACTTTAACAACAGAAATTTCACAAAGAACAATCACCTCATTATGTACTACATACTTTAACAACAGGAATTTCACAAAGAACAATCACCTTATTATGTACTACATACTTTAATAACAAGAAACTCAAAATGTGATACATAATTTATCAACAGGATTCTTATATAGAACAGGAAACTTAAGGTGTGGCACATACGTTATCAACAGGAACCTTACACAGAACGGGAAACTTAATATGTGGCACATACTTTATCAACAGGAATATTACATAGAAAAGAAATCTAAAGTGTGATACATACTTTAAGAACAGGAATCCCACAAAGAACAGTAATATCAAAATGTATTACATACTTTAATAACACGAATCCCACAAAGAACAGAAACCTCAAGATGTACTACATACTTTAACAACAGGAATCTCGCAAAGAACAGTAATATCAAGATGTACTACATACTTTTATAACAGGAATCTTACAAAGAATAGGAACCTCAAGATGTACTACATACTTTAATAACAGGAAACATAATATGTGATACATAATTTATCAACAGTATTCTTACATAGAACAAAACACTCAAGGTGTGGCACATACTTTATCAACAGGAATATTACACCGAAAAGGAATATCAAGGTGTGATGCATACTTTAAGAACAGGAATCTCACAAAGAACAGAAACCTCAAGATATACTACATGCTTTAACAACAGGAATCTCACAAAGAACAGGAATATCAAGATGTACTACATACTTTAATAACAGGAATCTCACAAAGAACAGGAATATCAAGATGTACTACATACTATAACAACAGGAATCTCAAGATATACTTCATACTTTAATAACAGGGATCTCACAAAGAAAACGATCCTCAAGACGTACTACATACTTTAACAACAGGAATCTCACAAAAAACAGGAATCTCAAGATGTACTACATACTTTAATTTCAGGAATCTCACAAAGAACATGAACCTCAAGATGTACTACATACTTTAACAAAAGGAATTTCACCAAGAACAGGAAACTCAAGATCTACTACATACTTCAATAACAGGAATCTCACAAAGAACAGGAACCTCAAGATGTACTACATACTTTTATAACAGGAATCCCACAAAGAACAGGAACGTCTAAATGTACTATATACTTTAACAACAGGAATCTCATAAAGAAAAGGAACCACAAAGTGGACTACATACTATAACAACAGGAATCTCAAGATATACTACATACTTTAAGAATAGGAACCTCAAGATGTACTACATACTTTAACAACAGGAACCTCAAGATGTACTACATACTTTAACAACAGGAACCTAAGGATGTACTACATACTTTAACAACAGGAACCTCAAGATGTACTACATACTATAACAACAGGAATCTCAAGATATACTACATACTTTAACAACAGGAATCTCAAGATATATTACATACTTTAAGAATAGGAATCTCAAGATATATTACATACTTTAAGAATAGGAACCTAAAGATGTACTACATACTTTAACAACGGGAATCTAAGGATGTACTACATACTTTAACAACAGGAACCTCAAGATGTACTACATACTTTAACAACAGGAATTTCACAAAGAACAATCACCTCATTATGTACTACATACTTTAACAACAGGAATTTCACAAAGAACAATCACCTCATTATGTACCACTTACTTTAATAACAGGAATCTCACAAAGAAAAAGAACCTCAAGATGTACTGCATACCTTATCAGCAGGAATCTCATAAAGAACAGGAACCTCAAGATGTACGACATACTTTATCAGCAGGAATCTCACAAAGAACAGAAATCTCAA
>NW_013674811.1:22942-23717 GCF_000517525.1 Limulus polyphemus
ACTTTAACAACAGGAATTTCACAAAGAACAATTACCTTATTATGTACTACATACTTTAACAACAGGAATTTCACAAAGAACAATCACCTCATTATGTACTACTTACTTTAATAACAGGAATCTCATAAAGAAAAAGAACCTCAAGATGTACTACATACTTCAACAACAGGAATCTCACAAATAACAGGAACCTAAAAATGTACTACATATTTTAATGACAATGATCTCACAAAGAACAGATACCTCAAGATGTACTACACACTTTAATAACAGGAATCTCACAAAGAACCAGAATCTCAAAATGTACTACATACTTTAATAACAGGGATCTCACAAAGAAAAGGAACCTCATGTGGTACTACATATTTTAACAACAGGAATCTCACAAAGAACATGAACCTCAAGATGTACTACATACTTTAACAACAGGAACCTAAAGATGTACTACATACTTTAACAAAAAATTTCACAAAGAACAATCACCTCATTATGTACTACTTACTTTAATAACAGGAATCTCACAAAGAAAAGGAACCTCAAGACGTACTACATACTTTAACAACAGGAATCTCACAATGAACAGGAACCTCAAGATGTACTACATACTTTAATAACAGGGATCTCACAAAGAAAAGGAAGCTCATGTTGTACTACATACTTTAACAATAGGAACCTAAAGATGTACTACATACTTTAACAACAGGAACCTGAAGATGTACAACATACTTTAACAACAGGAACTTAAAGATGTACTACGTACTTTAACAACAGGAAC
>NW_013674811.1:24717-27368 GCF_000517525.1 Limulus polyphemus
TGAAGATGTACAACATACTTTAACAACAGGAACTTAAAGATGTACTACGTACTTTAACAACAGGAACCTAAAGATGTACTACATACTTTAACAAAAAAATTTCACAAACAACAATCACCTCATTATGTACTACTTACTTTAATAACAGGAATCTCACAAAGAAAACGATCCTCAAGACGTACTACATACTTTAACAACAGGAATCTCACAAAGAACAGGAACCTCAAGATGTACTACATACTTTAATAACAGGAATCTCACAAATAAACAGGAATCTTAAGATGTTCTACATACTTTTATAACAGAAATCTCACAAAGAACAGGAATCTCAAGATGGACTACATAATATAACAACAATAATCTCAAGATATACTGCATATTTTAACAACAGGAATCTCACAAAGAACCAGAACCTCAAAATGTACTGCATACTTTAACAACAGGAATCTCACAAAGAACCAGAACCTCAAAATGTACTGCATACTTTAACAACAGGAATCTCACAAAGAACAGGAACCTCAAGATGTATTGCATACTTGAACAACAGGAATCTCACAAAGAACAGGAACCTCGAGATGTACTACATACTTTAATAACAGGAATCTCACAAATAACAGAAACCTAAAGGTGTATTTCGTACTTTAATAACAGGAATCTTACAAAGAACAGGAACC
The DNA here is from genome assembly GCF_000517525.1 of Limulus polyphemus. Classification (NCBI taxonomy): domain Eukaryota; kingdom Metazoa; phylum Arthropoda; class Merostomata; order Xiphosura; family Limulidae; genus Limulus; species Limulus polyphemus. The sequence goes on from NW_013674811.1 coordinate 25,392, forward strand.
TCAAGATGTATTACATACTTTAATAACAGGAATTTCACAAAGAACAGGAACCTCGAGATGTACTACATATTTTAATAACAGGAATCTCACAAACAACAGGAACCTCAAGCTGTACTACATACGTTTAATAACAGGAATCTCACAAAGAACAGGAACCTAAAGATGTACTACACACTTTAACAACATTATATAAGAAAGTATTTCATGTTTAAAGATAGGATTTAATATAATTTTAATCAATATGTACAGGCGGGTCCAAAAATTAGTTGCCGTAGCACATTATGCTATTTTTTTTCTTTTTGCAATTACTGATTGAGTAAAGAGTATATAAGCCTTGGCCTCGTGCTCAAAAAAAGGCTAAAAATTGCTGATACTGCCAACCAAACGTTCTCCATATAGGAAATATATATATTAAGGGGCAACTCGATTTTGGGCTACCCTGTATAGTGGAGTAGGTTTTTCAGAGAATTGTGAATAATGTCAGTTACAACTGCACAAATTCCAAATATCTTATATTCAAATATAAACATTACAGGTTTAGATGTGATACAATTTACAAAATACAGCTAATGTAGAAAATATTTATCATACTGATAGAATAACTATTTTTATATTAAAAAACACATTTAAGAACATAAAAGACAGTTTTAGGACCTATAAAATAAATATAGTGAACTATTAATTACACATTTCTCAAACAAATACCATTAGTAAAGTGTTTAAGTAAGTTTGTTGTAAATAAATACTAATGTGTTACAGGTTAAACGCTAACATAAATAAATATATTTGTTCATAATACAGAATAATCTCTTTAATTTCCTGGTTTTCTAGATAAGATTCAAAATCCTTCACATCAGTCATGCAAGAACAGCTCTTATTACAAGCATCTGCTTTAAAAAGTTGTTGTCCTTCAAGATCAGAAAAGACATTTCAAATTTCCAAATTTTTCCATATTTCCTGGTTCAGCTGGCTAGTTATTGAATTTTCTTAATATCTTCTGAGCAGTATGGGGAAGGTTGGTGATTCTGCTTAGAAAAATATTAAAATTAAATTAGAATCTCTCTATCTACATTCAATGTAAAGATATTTGATTCCACTTTTCAAGATGTTTCTAAACAAATATTTGATTAATTTCTTCAATTTTTATTCTCAACTTGTTTATTTATAACACAACAAGGACTGCATGAAGATGTAAAGTTTAGTTTAATAACAAAACATTGATCTAGTGCTTAACAATATTCATAAAGATTCATATAATAAAATTTTATATATACAATGAAACAAACTTTTTGATATCTTACTTGCCCTAACACAAATGAGCTATTACAAAATATATAGCTCTATGTTTCTTGATATAGAGCGGAAATGGTAATACATATTAAATAGAATACATTTTTTTCCTTCTTTAAATATCTTTCTGAATTATGAGCTAAATATAAACATCTCTGAGTCTCTTCCAGGAAAAAAAGCCTTAAAACTTATTACATCAAAGAAATGATTATGAAACACAAACAGACCTTATTTTAACAGAGAAATCATTAATAAACATTAGTCCTTAAAACGAGAAAATGGGACAAGATTTAAAATCATTTCACATCATCTGCAAATCAAACTTTTTTAACGTTTTAGGGTCTGCCTGAAAGAAATGTCTCACAAGTTAATCTTTGTTCAAAAATATTCTACACTGTATAACCGAATTAACCCTTAGCTCCAAGTCATGTTCAGAGAAACTATCATCATCACCAGAATAAAGACATTCTTATCTGATCAGGACATAACTGCCAAGAACAAAAAATACACTCACAAGGCTACTTAATAGAACAGACATACAATCACAAGGCTACTTTATAGAACAGACATACAATCACAAGGCTACTTTATAGAACAGACATACAATCACAAGGCTACTTTATAGAACAGACATACAATCACAAGGCTACTTTATAGAACAGACATACAATCACAAGGCTACTTTAT
>NW_013674812.1:0-2838 GCF_000517525.1 Limulus polyphemus
ATTTCATAATCCTGTATTGAAGCTACAAAACAGGAAGCCAAGTATGGTATTTCATAATCCTGTATTGAAGCTACAAAACAGGTAGCCAAGTATGGTATTTCATAATCCTGTATTGAAGCTACAAAACAGGTAGCCAAGTATGGTATTTCATAATCCTGTATTGAAGCTACAAAACAGGTAGCCAAGTATGGTATTTCATTACCATGTATTTGGTTGTCTTATAAACCTTTGTTTTTATTCCTATAGATTTGCAAGCTAGATGTTAATTAACAACTGTTGATTTTAATATTTTTACTTGGTTCTCCTTGAACAGTCTGTTTAAAGAAATCAGTTTGATATACATAGAAAATGTTTAATGAAGTTACTCATGCATTTATCCAAATGTTAGAAACAGAAGAGGCATTGCTTGAATGCTTCACCATCCCTATGCATGACCAATCTGAATCTGTTGGTGAAGCCAGCAAATTGCTATTCAAACTGAAGGGAAGATAGATTGACAACATTCATCAACAACAGCAGTTCTTGCACAATGTTCAAGATGTGCCACATACTAGGGAACAGGTTGTCAGTCCAGTGATGACAATTCCCTCTCCTGCTGACTTGGCTGGATTGGTTATAAAAACTGGAATCTGCTGAGAAGCACCTTACCAGAAACGAGCTTATCTGTTATGGATGCAAGAAGGGCTACAGAGGAAAATGCAAGTACAAGAAAGTAGCATTGAGGTGCACCACTTTGTGTTTGTGCTCAGAACAGCATGACACTTGAACATAATTGGTTGAATCTACATTCAACATTTGGTGAAGTTAAATGTGACTTTCTATCATGTTATATATGGATTATTACTACACCATGCACTTAAATTATTATGTTGTATATGGATTAGTACTACACCATGCAATTAAATTATTATGTTATATATGGATTATTACTACACCATGCATGGTGTAGTACTAATCCATATACAACATAATAATTTAAGTGCACTTAGATTATCATGTTACATATGGATTAGTACTACACCATACACTTAAATTATCATGTTACATATGGATTAGTACTGCACCATCCACTTAAATTATCATGTTATATATGGACTAGTACTGCGCCATGCACTTAAATTATCATGTTATATATGGATTAGTACTGTGCCATGCACTTAACAAATTACTTTTACTCGTTTGATATTATGTTCAGATTATTAGTGTAGAGTACCATCATTCTGTTAAACTTCGATCACTGTTAGCTTAATCTTAGTGATTTTACTTTGTTATTAAAAGTAGAACCTGGTAGTACTTTTAATCAAACTTAAAGAATTTTCTTCTGTTTGTAGATAATCTCCAGTTGTCTTAATATTCTAAAGTATATGTGTTATGTTATTACCAATCACTAACATACCAGAAGTTGGATGTTAGTGAAAATTGTAAATGTCATTAATTGCAAAATGTCAAAATACAATGTCAGTTTAGATGGACACATATTTTGAAAACATATCTGATAATGAAAGTAGTTGATACGTCTTACTACACTTGTTATATTTATGGACGTGGATTATTTTATTTATTTATTGTTTTTGTAAATGCTCACGCTACATTTTTTTAATGCCACTGAAAATGGGGGATTGTAGAAATGTTTCAGATACATTGATAATGTGAAAGTTAGATATTCTGAAATATATTTTATCAACAATTCCTTTAGCTTGACATAGATGAACCATGTGAAGCAGCTGACGTCGTAATAGTTTCTACGTGTGCGCAGTAGCTGTTGCAATAAAACTTTACATATCTTTCAAATTTTATTCTATTTTTTCACAAGATAACAAACACGTCTCGTGATGAACAGCTATTTTCATGAAAAAAAAGAAAGGCCAAATGAACTATAACTGAATCAATCCCATTCGATCATATATCTGGCAAGTCCCCCATTTCAAGTACAATGGATTTTTGTGTTTTTATCCTGCTTTGATTAACATGCTCTTGAAAACCCTTCGTTAGTCGTACTGAGGGGAGTTAGTGGAAAGTTTCGTCAAGATGCGTGACATAGGGTGCGCGACTCGCAGTCTGATGGTCGCGGGTTCGAATCCCCGTCCCACCAAACATGCTCGTCCTTTCAGCCGTGGGGGTGTTATAATGTGACGGTCATTCCCACTACTCGTTGGTAAAAGAGTTGGCGGTGGGTGGTGATGACTAGCTGCCTTTTCCCTCTAGTCTTACACTGCTAAATTAAGGAGGCGAGCGCAGATAGCCCTCGTGTAGCTTTGCGCGAAATTCTAAACAAACAAACACTGTTATTAAGTGCAAAAATGGGCTATCAATGCTGTGTCCACTGCAGATATCGAAACCTGATTTTTCTCATTATAAGCCCTCAGATTTACTTTTTTTCAGATTTTACGGTAGGAAAGATTTTATTTCCATCTGACAGATCAGGTCAGTGATGTTAACGATCATAGTTATTCTCAACAACTTTTTTTCGCTAACACCCCAAGTGTGATTCATAGATTGTACGATTCCGAATTGAGAACAACAGGTCAGTTTCGTGAAAAGTGTGTCATCTACCAAATGAAAATAAAATCATGAAGTCATAATCTTGATGAATATTTGATATCGTTATATGCAGGCACATTATGTTTATTTAGTTTGTACGAAGTTTTTGCACAAACACACAGTGGCGTAGCAAGAGGAGGGCAGTCGCCCCCGGGCGCAGGTGTGAAGGGGCGCAAAATTTCCTGTGGCCTATAATGCCTATTAATTAATAATTATGCCCTCTCCTAGGATATAGTGCAACTGCCCTCCGTTAAGTAAATATGCACAGTGTTAGGTTATTTGTGTGTATTACGCTTG
>NW_013674812.1:3764-6264 GCF_000517525.1 Limulus polyphemus
AGGACATAACCTCAAACGAAAACCCTGGCAATTTCCTGTCACTTTTGCAGTTATTAGCAAAGTATGATTCCAGTAATGAGGGAGCATTCAGAGTGTGCTAAAAACAAGCAAACGGTCAACATCTTATCTTTATCCTGAAATCCAAAATGAGTTTATAAATCTCATGGCTTCACATGTGCGAAATTATTGTTTGTTAGCAATTCGTAGAAACAAATACTATGGTATTCTGTTTGATTCCACACCTGATTTAGCCCATCGTGAGCAATTGGCCCAAATGATTCGGTTTGTTGACATTGACTTTAAGACAAGAAAAGTAGAAGTCAAAGAGTAATTTATTCACTTTATACAGATAAAGGAAAAAGACGCTGCCAATATTGAGAAAACAATAAGCACAAAATTAGAAGCAGATGGAATTTTACTGAGTGATTGTTGTTCGCAATGTTATGATAATGCTGCTGTCCTGTCAGGCATTCATCAAATAATTCTGAACACAAATCCAAAAGTAGTGTTTATAAACTGTGACAACCATAGTTTGAACCTAGCATGTCTTAATGCTGCAAGTCATTCTGAGTTAAAGTAAAGACTACCCATAAAACAATCACGAAAAGCAAAAACATCCAATAATCCAAAGTTGTAAAGTAAAATACTTTTGCCAAGTATATTTTAGAAACCTAAAAATTTGACCCATTTACTTACATCTGTACGTATTATTGAAAACTCGTCATTTATATTAGATCAAATTTAAATAAGAATATGAAAGTAACCGATGTTTACAACTAAAAAAAATAATAATAAGTCAAGTACGTTGAGTTAAAAGTACTGAGACTACAAATTACTTAACTTGTCAACAATCTAGTTTGTTCTTTATGATTATTCTTATTCTAAATACGTCATTTTCAAGAAGATGTCTGAGCAACCCTCAAGGGGTGAGAATAGTAGCGCCATCCCGTTGTTGTAAACTAAACTATATAAGTCAATCATGTATGTGAAAGCAGTTGGAACTTACCATTTCCAATGATCTTCAGTTCTAGTTGTGTAGAAATCACTGTAAAATCTGATATTATTTAACTATAATAAAATTATATTAATAACTGGAATGTTTAGTTCGATTTTTTCCCTTACTTATTATATAACACCATGTTATAGAATTGAGGAAAACAATTTATTTAGGAGTACTTTTGTGCTAATTACATAGTCACAACTTATCGTAGGGACTTTGAAATAATATTTATAATTTTTTATTGTTTTACAAATATTTAATTTACTATAACCATGGTTTCGCTAATAATGTCGTAATAAATGAAATATTTGTGAAACGTACAGTTGTCTTTGTTTTTCTCAATTCTGTAATTACGAAGTTACACCAAGTATCGACAGTTTCAAGTATTTGTTATACACCGTATTTTCCGTTTAAAGCCTAAAGATAATTCTTTAAGAGTACCTTTGTGCTAACTACATTGTCACGACTTATCGTAGGGACTTTGAAATCCCCCCCCGGTGGTAGAGCGGTGTGTCTGCGGACTTAATGCTAGAAAACTTTGTGTTGCTTTGTGTTTAACCTCAAAACAACCAACCAACGTGTTTGTTATTTTATGATGAATTTATAATAGTGCCATTTTTGTTGTAAGTAAAAGGAAAGAAAAAAATGTTTGCGAGGGGGTTAAAAAGAGAAAATACAAAATAAATATTGAGTTTGTAATTAAAAACAAACAAACTCGTAGGGAAATAGAAATCTAAGCAGGTGGTTAAAATCATACAAGAAAGAGGAAATAAAATTTCGTAATAATGGGGTGGTGTGACATCCTGACCACAGTAAAACGTAATAAGGAACACAGAATGCTGTAAGTCCGCAGACCACATTGTTGTAAGAAGGAAGAATTGTAAACCCTTGTAAGCAAACACAACATAAACTTTTGTTGGCATGGAGAAATATATTTTAATCAATGAGCATAAAATCTAAGTAAGGGGAAAAATAAACTTATAAAATAAAAGTGAAATATATCTTCTATAAGCTAAAGGACAACTAATATATCATAGAGGAGACGATTATAAAATTGTACATAGAAATGTAAATGTCGCTACAAATTCTAAATTCATTAAAAATTCAAGGAAACCACGCCTTTTTATGTAATACCAGTTATCATTCAGTGTTATACAAATCAATTGGGATAACACTTAATGTTTCCACCATAATATTATTCAGTATTTTACAGTATGTGTGTTACAGGCATCTTAGATTGGTTCAGTTCCATTAACTTTTTATTTTCGACGTAGAAACACGACAGACACGTGTACAGTTTGGGGAAACTGCCAGCTATGACACATAACTTTAATTTTAGTTAAGCATCTAGTGTAAAGTATACAAAGTCATATACTTACATATATATGGTAATCTAACAGTGACTAAGTTTATTTGCGTCAAGGTACTAATGTAATGAATTATATATATATATAAAGACAAGAGACGAAAATCACTAACAAGTTGTTTATCTATTCATTT